>NW_025534841.1:0-130000 GCF_020615455.1 Coregonus clupeaformis
CTTTGTTTGCAATTACAGAGATCATACCTGTAGGTCTTGACCAGGTTTGCACACACTGCAGCAGGGATTTTGGCCTACTCCTCCATACAGACCTTCTCCAGATCCTTCAGGTTTCGGTGCTGTCGCTGGGCAATACGGACTTTCAGCTCCCACCAAAGATTTTCCATTGGGTTCAGGTCCGGAGACTGGCTAGGCCACTCCAGGACCTTGAGATGCTTCTTACGGCGCCACTCCTTAGTTGCCCTGGCTGTGTGTTTCGGGTCGTTGTCATGCTGGAAGACCCAGCCACGACCCATCTTCAATGCTCTTACTGAGGGAAGGAGGTTGTTGGCCAAGATCTCACGATACATGGCCCCATCCATCCTCCCCTCAATACGGTGCAGTCGTCCTGTCCCCTTTGCAGAAAAGCATCCCCAAGGAATGATGTTTCCACCTCCATGCTTCACGGTTGGGATGGTGTTCTTGGGGTTGTACTCATCCTTCTTCTTCCTCCAAACACGGCAAGTGGAGTTTAGACCAAAAGCTCTATTTTTGTCTCATCAGACCACATGACCTTCTCCCATTCCTCCTCTGGATCATCCAGATGGTCATTGGCAAACTTCAGACGGGCCTGGACATGCGCTGGCTTGAGCAGGGGGACCTTGCGTGCGCTGCAGGATTTTAATCCATGACGGCGTAGTGTGTTACTAATGGTTTTCTTTGAGACTGTGGTCCCAGCTCTCTTCAGGTCATTGACCAGGTCCTGCCGTGTAGTTCTGGGCTGATCCCTCACCTTCCTCATGATCATTGATGCCCCACGAGGTGAGATCTTGCATGGAGCCCTAGACCGAGGGTGATTGACCGTCATCTTGAACTTCTTCCATTTTCTAATAATTGCGCCTAACAGTTGTTGCCTTCTCACCAAGCTGCTTGCCTATTGTCCTGTAGCCCATCCCAGCCTTGTGCAGGTCTACAATTTTATCCCTGATGTCCTTACACAGCTCTCTGGTCTTGGCCATTGTGGAGAGGTTGGAGTCTGTTTGATTGAGTGTGTGGACAGGTGTCTTTTATACAGGTAACGAGTTCAAACAGGTGCAGTTAATACAGGTAATGAGTGGAGAACAGGAGGGCTTCTTAAAGAAAAACTAACAGGTCTGTGAGAGCCGAATTCTTACTGGTTGGTAGGTGATCAAATACTTATGTCATGCAATAAAATGCAAATTAATTACTTAAAAATCATACAATGGGATTTTCTGGATTTTTGTTTTAGATTCCGTCTCTCACAGTTGAAGTGTACCTATGATAAAAATTACAGACCTCTACATGCTTTGTAAGTAGGAAAACCTGCAAAATCGGCAGTGTATCAAATACTTGTTCTCCCCACTGTATATATACACACAAACACACACAGTATGCAACATATCCAAATGGAGACCTAGACCCTACCCACAATACACTTGTGGAGATTTCAGAGGACTTGATTGGTATAAGCAATATGGTTAAATTTCCACCTAGCCAATCAGAGGGCAAGGTAGAGCTATTACCATATTACCATATCACCATATCACCATATTACCATATCACCATATTACCATATCACCATATTACCATATCACCATATTTCCATATCACCATATCACCATATTACCATATCACCATATCACCATATCACCATATTTCCATATCACCATATTTCCATATCACCATATTACCATATTACCATATCACCATATCGCCATATCAGTATATCACCATATCAGTATATCACCATATTACCATATCACCATATCAGTATATCACCATATTACCATATCACCATATTACCATATCTGTATATCACCATATCACCATATTACCATATCACCATATCACCATATCACCATATCACCATATTACCATATCACCATATTACCATATTACCATATCACCATATCACCATATCACCATATTACCATATTACCATATCACCATATCACCATATTACCATATCACCAACACCTGTGAAATCCTCTCAGATTGTCTAGGGTCTAGGGGTCCATTTGGGATTGGGCCACAGTCTCGCCGTACCTCTATGCTCGCCGGTGCCCTCTGCTCCCTGCTGGCCAGCGCTGGTATTACCATGACTCTGTCCCCCCCCGGGGGTGAGGATGTACCCGTTGGCGGGGTGAGAGGCCGTAGCCGTGGTGACCAGACGGAGCATGGTGAGGGTACTGGGGGGGCTCTGCAGCATGTGGAGGGTCTGTCCCCCACCGAACAAGGCTAGGGGTTTACCCATCCCCGAGGGCAGGGGGTGGGGCGGGGCAGCCATGATCACAGGCTGGCCGTGAACTGGAGAACCTGGGGGGAGGGTGGGGGAAAAAACCTTCTTATATACACCTTCTTTAGTTGTGATGTCTGAGCATCTGTAGATGTGTTCCTACCTGTGTATCTGTGTATCTGGTACGGAGGATAGTTTACGGTGTAGATGTGTTCCTACCTGTGTACCTGTGTATCTGGTACGGAGGATAGTTTATGGGGTAGATGTGTTCCTACCTGTGCATCTGTGTATCTGGTACGGAGGATAGTTTATGGGGTAGATGTGTTCCTACCTGTGTATCTGTGTATCTGGTATGGAGGATAGTTTACAGGGTAGATGTGTTCCTACCTGTGTATCTGGTACGGAGGATAGTTTACAGGGTAGATGTGTTCCTACCTGTGTATCTGTGTATCTGGTACGGAGGATAGTTTACAGGGTAGATGTGTTCCTACCTGTGTATCTGTGTATCTGGTACGGAGGATAGTTTACAGGGTAGATGTGTTCCTACCTGGGGCGCTCTGTGTATATCTGTACTCTGGTACGGAGGCCAGTTTATGAGCCAGGTCGTGGTGGTGGGTGTGGTCATGAGAC
Organism: Coregonus clupeaformis; assembly: GCF_020615455.1. Taxonomy (NCBI): domain Eukaryota; kingdom Metazoa; phylum Chordata; class Actinopteri; order Salmoniformes; family Salmonidae; genus Coregonus; species Coregonus clupeaformis. Next base: position 2,867 of record NW_025534841.1, read on the forward strand.
AGAGGAGACCCCTCTCTAGAGAGACACTCTGGGGTCTGGACACCGCTGGAGGGGGGGGAGAGGAGACCCTGGTGGGTGGGGGAGGCTGGGGCACTCTAGAGGGGAAAGGGGGAGAGAGGGAGATGGGGGGAGGGGAGAGAGGGGAGAGAGGGAGAGAGGGAGAGAGGGGGAGAGGGAGGTAGGGAGAGAGGGGGAGGGAGAGAGGGGGAGGGGGAGAGAGGGAGAGGGGGAGAGAGGGGGAGGGGGAGAGAGGGGGAGGGGGGAGAGAGGGAGGGGGAGAGAGGGAGGGGGAGAGAGGGAGAGAGGGGGAGGGGGAGAGAGAGATGGTTAGGGCATAAAAATGATGCAAACACACTAACTCAAGTCAAACACGGTCCTTCAGTAAAACACACTAACTCAAGTCAAACACGGTCCTTCAGTAAAACACACTAACTCAAGTCAAACACGGTCCTTCAGTAAAACACACTAACTCAAGTCAAACAGACTGAATGGGACTTTTCAAAAGGTGAGAGCAAAGAGCAAACACACACTCCAGGATTGTCTCACACCCTCACAGACACACCCTCACAGACACACCCTCACTCACAAACACATCTTACTGTGAGCTAGACAGACTTACTTTGTTCTATCCAATCACATGAGAGCAGAAGCAGAGAGAGAGATGAGAGGGTTAAACAGACAGAAACAGACAGATTATAACTGTAACTGACAGAGGAGAGAGAGAGAGAGAGGGAGAGAGAGGGAGGGTTAAACAGAGAAACAGACAGATTATAACTGTTTAACAGAGAGGAGAGAGAGAGGAGAGAGAGAGAGAGAGAGAGAGAGAGAGAGAGAGAGAGAGAGAGGGAGAGAGAGAGAGAGAGAGAGATGGAGAGATACAGGAGAAAGACAGAGAGAGAGAGAGAGAGAGAAAGAGAGATGGAGAGATACAGGAGAGAGACAGAGAGAGAGAGAGAGAGAGAGACAGAGACAGAGAGAGAGAGAGAGAGAGAGAGAGAGAGAGAGAGAGAGAGAGAGAGAGAGAGAGGGAGAGAGAGAGAGAGAGAGAGAGAGAGAGAGAGAGAGAGAGAGAGAGAGGGAGAGAGAGAGAGAGAGAGAGAGGGAGGGAGAGAGGGAGAGAGAGGGAGGGTTAAACAGAGAAACAGACAGATTATAACTGTTTAACAGAGAGGAGAGAGAGAGAGAGAGAGAGAGAGAGAGAGAGAGAGAGGAGAGAGAGAGAGAGAGAGATGGAGAGATACAGGAGAAAGACAGAGAGAGAGAGAGAAAGAGAGATGGAGAGATACAGGAGAGAGACAGAGAGAGAGAGAGAGAGAGACAGAGAGAGAGAGAGACAGAGAGAGAGAGAGAGAGAGAGAGAGAGAGAGAGACACAGAGAGAGAGAGAGAGAGAGAGAGAGAGAGAGAGAGAGAGGGAGGGTTAAACAGAGACAGGTTATAACTGTTTAACTAACAGGTCATACTACATCAAGGAGAAGGGTCTAAAGAGAGGCTACTGTGTATGCAGGCTTTTCCTCCAGCCCTGCACTAACACACCTGGTTCTACTAACCAGTTGCTCTTCACAACCTTCTTTAGCTGAATCAGCTGCGTTACCTAAGGCCAGGGGTCAGAGGTCAGGGGTCAGGGGTCGTACCTGGATGAGAGCGGTCCGAACGGCGTGCGGAAGCAGGCCACGCCCCTCTGCCGTCTCTTCCTGAAGGCCTGCTCCACCAGCTTACCCTCTGAGGCCGAGTCCACGCGCCAGAAACTACCTTTCCCAGGCTCCTCCTGGCTCCGAGCCACCTTCAGGAAGTAACGGTTCAGGGACAGGTTGTGGCGGATGGAGTTCTGGGAACGGAGGAGGGAGGACAGCTGGTGTTACTTTGGGATTTACACAAGAAACAGTTTTTATTTACTTTGGGAGGGACATTTACATTACATTACATTTTAGTCATTTAGCAGACGCTCTTATCCAGAGCGACTTACAGTTAGTGAATACATATTTTTTTTATACTGGACCCCCGTGGGAATCGAACCCACAACCCTGGCGTTGCAAACGCCATGCTCTATCAACTGAGCTACATCCCTGCCGGCCATTCCCTCCCCTACCCTGGACGACGCTGGGCCAATTGTGCGCCGCCCATGAGTAACCAGGTTTTGGCCGGCAGGGATGTAGCTCAGTTACCAGGAAGGTTACCAGGAAGGTAACCAGGTTTTTGATGGAAGATTGTTGTCTCCCCACTCGTCCATGGAGACAACAATTTTCCATCAAAAACCTGGTTACCTTCCTGGTTACCTGTCAGCGGTACGGTAGTAGGGGTAGTGTCTGGTGATGTGTAGTTACCTGTCAGCGGTACGGCAGTAGGGGTAGTGTCTGGTGATGTGTAGTTACCTGTCAGCGGTACGGTAGTAGGGGTAGTGTCTGGTGATGTGTAGTTACCTGTCAGCGGTACGGTAGTAGGGGTAGTGTCTGGTGATGTGTAGTTACCTGTCAGCGACGGTAGTAGGGGTAGTGTCTGGTGATGTGTAGTTACCTGTCAGCGGCACGGTAGTAGGGGTAGTGTCTGGTGATGTGTAGTTACCTGTCAGCTGTACGGTAGTAGGGGTAGTGTCTGGTGATGTGTAGTTACCTGTCAGCGGTACGGGTAGTAGGGGTAGTGTCTGGTGATGTGTAGTTACCTGTCAGGGTACGGTAGTAGGGGTAGTGTCTGGTGATGTGTAGTTACCTGTCAGCGGTACGGTAGTAGGGGTAGTGTCTGGTGATGTGTAGTTACCTGTCAGCGGTACGGTAGTAGGGGTAGTGTCTGGTGATGTGTAGTTACCTGTCAGCGGTACGGTAGTAGGGGTAGTGTCTGGTGATGTGTAGTTACCCGTCAGCGGTACGGTAGTAGGGGTAGTGTCTGGTGATGTGTAGTTACCTGTCAGCGGTACGGTAGTAGGGGTAGTGTCTGGTGATGTGTAGTTACCTGTCAGCGGTACGGTAGTAGGGGGTAGTGTCTGGTGATGTGTAGTTACCTGTCAGCGGTACGGTAGTAGGGGTAGTGTCTGGTGATGTGTAGTTACCTGTCAGCGGTACGGTAGTAGGGGTAGTGTCTGGTGATGTGTAGTTACCTGTCAGCGTGCACGGTAGTAGGGGTAGTGTCTGGTGATGTGTAGTTACCTGTCAGCGGTACGGTAGTAGGGGTAGTGTCTGGTGATGTGTAGTTACCTGTCAGCGGTACGGTAGTAGGGGTAGTGTCTGGTGATGTGTAGTTACCTGTCAGCGGTACGGTAGTAGGGGTAGTGTCTGGTGATGTGTAGTTACCTGTCAGCGGTACGGTAGTAGGGGTAGTGTCTGGTGATGTGTAGTTACCTGTCAGCGGTACGGTAGTAGGGGTAGTGTCTGGTGATGTGTAGTTACCTGTCAGCGGTACGGTAGTAGGGGTAGTGTCTGGTGATGTGTAGTTACCTGTCAGCGGTACGGTAGTAGGGGTAGTGTCTGGTGATGTGTAGTTACCTGTCAGCGATGCAGTAGTAGGGGTAGTGTCTGGTGATGTGTAGTTACCTGTCAGCGGTACGGTAGTAGGGGTAGTGTCTGGTGATGTGTAGTTACCTGTCAGCGGTACGGTAGTAGGGGTAGTGTCTGGTGATGTGTAGTTACCTGTCAGCGATACGGTAGTAGGGGTAGTGTCTGGTGATGTGTAGTTACCTGTCAGCGGTGCACGGTAGTAGGGGTAGTGTCTGGTGATGTGTAGTTACCTGTCAGCGGTACGGTAGTAGGGGTAGTGTCTGGTGATGTGTAGTTACCTGTCAGAGGTACGGTAGTAGGGGTAGTGTCTGGTGATGTGTAGTTACCTGTCAGCGGTACGGGTAGTAGGGGTAGTGTCTGGTGATGTGTAGTTACCTGTCAGCGGTACGGTAGTAGGGTAGTGTCTGGTGATGTGTAGTTACCCGTCAGCGGTACGGTAGTAGGGGGTAGTGTCTGGTGATGTGTAGTTACCTGTCAGCGGTACGGTAGTAGGGGTAGTGTCTGGTGATGTGTAGTTACCTGTCAGCGTACGGTAGTAGGGGTAGTGTCTGGTGATGTGTAGTTACCTGTCAGCGGTACGGTAGTAGGGGTAGTGTCTGGTGATGTGTAGTTACCTGTCAGCGGTACGGTAGTAGGGGTAGTGTCTGGTGATGTGTAGTTACCTGTCAGCGGTACGGTAGTAGGGGTAGTGTCTGGTGATGTGTAGTTACCTGTCAGCGGAATGCAGGTAGTAGGGGTAGTGTCTGGTGATGTGTAGTTACCTGTCAGCGGTACGGTAGTAGGGGTAGTGTCTGGTGATGTGTAGTTACCTGTCAGCGGTACGGTAGTAGGGGTAGTGTCTGGTGATGTGTAGTTACCTGTCACGGTACGGTAGTAGGGGTAGTGTCTGGTGATGTGTAGTTACCTGTCAGCTGCAGGTAGTAGGGGTAGTGTCTGGTGATGTGTAGTTACCTGTCAGCGGTACGGTAGTAGGGGTAGTGTCTGGTGATGTGTAGTTACCTGTCAGCGGTACGGTAGTAGGGGTAGTGTCTGGTGATGTGTAGTTACCTGCCAGCCCTTGTCAGCGGTACGGTAGTAGGGGTAGTGTCTGGTGATGTGCGTGTAGATTCCAGAGAGGGTCAGCTGTCTGTCTGGTGCTGAAGAGATGGCCTGGACTATCAACTGGGCGTAGGAGTAGGGAGGCTTAGACTCATCCTGGATAAGAGAGGAGAGGGGGGTTAACACACACACACAGTAGATACACACACACACACAGTAGATACACACACACTCGACACACACACACACACACAATAGACACACACACAATAGACACACTAGACACACACACAATAGACACACTAGACACACACACACACAGTAGACACACACAGTAGACACACACACACACACACACACACACACAGTAGACACACACACAGTAGACACACACACAGTAGACACACACACACACACACAGTAGACACACACACACACACAGTAGACACACACACACACACACAGTAGACACACACACACGGAGTGAGGTATACCCTGGGGCTGTCTCCGCCGCCGGACTCTCCCTGTTGCTCGGCAACGCCCCTCTGTTGCTCGGAGACAGCCTTTGCAGCGAACTCTGCAGCCAGCTGGAGGTCGGAGGTCACGTTGCGTCCGTAGCGATAACCCGATGACCCCGCACCCCTCGGACTGGCCGGGCACGAGTTAGGAACACTGGAGAGGAGGAGAGAGGAGGAGAGGAGGAGGAGGAGAGGATGATGAAGACCTATAATAGAATGGGATAATTCCACCTAATTGAATTGCACTGAGACTCTTGACTTTCACTTCAAATGGATGCCAAACAGAAATCATTGATTTCAAAAGTCTAACAAACCATACAACTCTATAAGGACTACTTTTAACTATTTACACTGAACATTTTCCAAAAACACATTTACTGGAAGAACTGTGCAGATTTACTGTACAGCACTGTATATACTCTACTCTGTACTACTGAATATACTCTACTCTGCTGTACTCTACTCTGTACTACTGAATATACTCTACTCTGCTGTACTCTACTCTGTACTACTGTATATACTCTACTCTGCTGTACTCTACTCTGCTGTACTCTACTCTGTACTACTGTATATACTCTACTCTGCTGTACTCTACTCTGTACTACTGTATATACTCTACTCTGCTGTACTCTACTCTGTACTACTGTATATACTCTACTCTGCTGTACTCTACTCTGCTGTACTCTACTCTGTACTACTGTATATACTCTACTCTGCTGTACTCTACTCTGCTGTACTCTACTCTGCTGTACTCTACTCTGTACTACTGTATATACTCTACTCTGCTGTACTCTACTCTGTACTACTGAATATACTCTACTCTGCTGTACTCTACTCTGTACTACTGTATATACTCTACTCTGCTGTACTCTACTCTGTACTACTGTATATACTCTACTCTCGCTGTACTCTACCTGTACTACTGTATATACTCTACTCTGCTGCACTCTACTCTGTACTACTGTATATACTCTCACTCTGCTGTACTCTACTCTGTACCACTGTATATACCTACTCTGCTGTACTCTACTCTGTACCACTGCATATACTATACTCTGCTGTACTCTACTCTGTACTACTGTATATACTCTACTCTGCTGTACTCTACTCTGGCTGCACTCTACTCTGTACTACTGTATATACTCTACTCTGCTGTACTCTACTCTGTACTACTGTATATACTCTACTCTCGCTGTACTCTACTCTGCTGTACTCTACTCTGTACTACTGTATATACTCTGCTCTGCTGTACTCTACTCTGCTGTACTCTACTCTGTACTACTGTATCTCTACTCTGCTGTACTCTACCTGTACTACTGTATATACTCTACTCTGCTGTACTCTACTCTGTACTACTGTATATACTCTACTCTGCTGTACTCTACTCTGTACTACTGTATATACTCTACTCTGCTGTACTCTACTCTGTACTACTGTATATACTCTACTCTGCTGTACTCTACTCTGCACTACTGTATATACTCTACTCTGCTGTACTCTACTCTGTACTTACTGTATATACTCTACTCTGCTGTACTCTACCTGTACCACTGTATATACTCTGCTCTGCTGTACTCTACTCTGTACCACTGCATACTCACTCTGCTGTACTCTCACTCTGTACCTACTCGTACTCCGCTGTACTCTACTCTGCTGTACTCTACTCTGCTGTACCTCTACTGTACCACTGTATATACTCTACTCTGATGTGCTCTACTCTGCTGTACTCTACTCTGCTGTACTCTACTCTGATGTGCTCTACTCTGCTGTACTCTACTCTGCTGTACTCTACTCTGTACTACTGAATATACTCTACTCTGCTGTACTCTACTCTGATGTACTCTACTCTGCTGTCCTCACTCTGCTGACTCTACTCTCTCCGCTGTACTACTCTGCTGTACTCTACTCTGCTGTACTCTACCTGTACCACTGTATATACTCTACCTGCTGGCTCTACTCTGCTGTACTCTACTCTGCTGTACTCTACTCTGCTGTACTCTCACTCTGTACACTGAATATACTCTACTCTGCTGTACCTCTACTCTGTACCACTGCATATACTCTACTCTGCTGTACTCTACTCTGTACTACTGTATATACTCTACTCTGCTGTGCTCTACTCTGTACTACTGTATATACTCTACTCTGCTGTACTCTACTCTGTACTACTGTATATACTCTACTCTGCTGTACTCTACTCTGTACTACTGAATATACTCTACTCTGCTGTACTCTACTCTGTACTACTGTATATACTCTACTCTGCTGTACTCTACTCTGCTGTACTCTACTCTGCTGTGCTCGGACAAGTAGGACTGATTTGTTACTTGTCCGAAAGCTCAAGGTACTTGTCCCAAAACAGGTCTGTATCACCATAGGCCAAAAAGGAGACTGTAAATGGTGTTGTATGATGCAAGGAACCACTTCATTAAATAACCTTCATTATTATCACTGGTATTGACAAGGCACTTAACCCCCCACAAAGTAAAATACTGCACTGATAAAAACACATGTGGTCCGTCAAATGTACGGTTCTGTCTGTCTGGTGGCTGACCTGCCTATACTGATAGATAGGCCTAGTGCAGGGTTCTGAGTGTCTGTCTGGTGGCTGACCTGCCTATACTGATAGATAGGCCTAGTGCAGGGTTCTGTCTGGTGGCTGACCTGCCTATACTGATAGATAGGCCTAGTGCAGGGTTCTGTCTGGTGGCTGACCTGCCTATACTGATAGATAGGCCTAGTGCAGGGTTCTGTCTGGTGGCTGACCTGCCTATACTGATAGATAGGCCTAGTGCAGGGTTCTGTCTGGTGGCTGACCTGCCTATACTGATAGATAGGCCTAGTGCAGGGTTCTGACTGTCTGTCTGGTGGCTGACCTGCCTATACTGATAGATAGGCCTAGTGCAGGGTTCTGACTGTCTGTCTGGTGGCTGACCCGCCTATACTGATAGATAGGCCTAGTGCAGGGTTCTGACTGTCTGTCTGGTGGCTGACCTGCCTATACTGATAGATAGGCCTAGTGCAGGGTTCTGTCTGTCTGGTGGCTGACCAGCCTATACTGATAGATAGGCCTAGTGCAGGGTTCTGTCTGTCTGGTGGCTGACCAGCCTATACTGATAGATAGGCCTAGTGCAGGGTTCTGTCTGTCTGGTGGCTGACCTGCCTATACTGATAGATAGGCCTAGTGCAGGGTTCTGACTGTCTGTCTGGTGGCTGACCTGCCTATACTGATAGATAGGCCTAGTGCAGGGTTCTGTCTGTCTGGTGGCTGACCTGCCTATACTGATAGATAGGCCTAGTGCAGGGTTCTGTCTGGTGGCTGACCTGCCTATACTGATAGATAGGCCTAGTGCAGGGTTCTGTCTGGTGGCTGACCTGCCTATACTGATAGATAGGCCTAGTGCAGGGTTCTGTCTGGTGGCTGACCTGCCTATACTGATAGATAGGCCTAGTGCACGGTTCTGACTGTCTGTCTGGTGGCCGACCTGCCTATACTGATAGATAGGCCTAGTGCAGGGTTCTGTCTGTCTGGTGGCTGACCTGCCTATACTGATAGATAGGCCTAGTGCAGGGTTCTGACTGTCTGTCTGGTGGCTGACCTGCCTATACTGATAGATAGGCCTAGTGCACGGTTCTGACTGTCTGTCTGGTGGCTGACCTGCCTATACTGATAGACATTCCTAGTAGAATCGAATCTTGACACTCAGAAATGGGAGTCGACACCGGGAAGTCGACGTGCAAGGAGTGGAGGAATCAATTCTTTATGAGTCGACTCTCCACCACTAGGTCATCGTCGTTAACAGCTGGAAAATGACAGAGAAAGGCCAGCGACAGCAGCAGTCCTGTACGACAATCCTCTGACAAGTTAAATGAGAAGGAAATGCAGACTTTGTGAGGTGGAACTGAGGTACAGTGATAGTAGTACAGGTGCAATCCTTAACCGTCTGAAAGGGGCGCACCGTGAGACCCAAACCGTCTGAAAGGGGCGCACCGTGAGACCCAAACCGTTGCTGGCAGCAGCGTTGCTGCATTGGGAATTTACGTGGAATTCTATGACTTTTTCTTCGCGTTTTACGGAAAACTGATTTTGATAAAATGACTAAATCCCTACTACAAGGTGGGAGGATCCCCAGACCACACACACACACACACACACACACACACACACACACACACACACACACACACACACACACACACACACACACACACACACACACACACACACACACACACACACACACACACACACACACACACACGCCCCTCCTTCTGGCAGTAAAGTAAAGAGTGGTTTCCAGGGGAGAGTGTGTGTGTTGTTCAGATGCTGTAGTGTGTTGTTGTTCAGATGCTGTAGTGTGTGTTGTTCAGATGCTGTAGTGTGTTGTTGTTCAGATGCTGTAGTGTGTGTTGTTGTTCAGATGCTGTAGTGTTTATTGTTGTTCAGATGCTGTAGTGTGTGTTGTTCAGATGCTGTAGTGTGTGTTGTTGTTCAGATGCTGTAGTGTTATTGTTGTTCAGATGCTGTAGTGTGTGTGTGTTGTTCAGATACTGTAGTGTGTTGTTGTTCAGATGCTGTAGTGTGTTGTTGTTCAGATGATGTAGTGTGTTGTTGTTCAGATGCTGTAGTGTGTGTTGTTGTTCAGATGCTGTAGTGTTTATTGTTGTTCAGATGCTGTAGTGTGTGTTGTTCAGATGCTGTAGTGTGTGTGTTGTTCAGATGCTGTAGTGTGTGTGTTGTTCAGATGCTGTAGTGTGTGTGTTGTTCAGATGCTGTAGTGTGTGTTGTTCAGCAGGGTTAAGGGCTGCAGCTGCTTCAAACAAAAGAAGAGGAAGGAGACATGAGGAGGAGGAAGAGTGAAATGAGAGAGAAAGAAAATAGAGGACAGGAAAAGATAAAACAAACCGTTAAAACTCCAATCACACAACCTTAGAACTAACTGGAACTATAGAACCATAATCACACAACCTTAGAACTAACTGGAACTATAGAACCATAATCACACAACCTTAGAACTAACTGGAACTATAGAACTATAATCACACAACCTTAGAACTAACTGGAACTATAGAACTATAATCACACAACCTTAGAACTAACTGGAACTATAGAACTATAATCACACAACCTTAGAACTAACTGGAACTATAGAACTATAATCACACAACCTTAGAACTAACTGGAACTATAGAACTATAATCACACAACCTTAGAACTAACTGGAACTATAGAACTATAATCACACAACCTTAGAACTAACTGGAACTATAGAACTATAATCACACAACCTTAGAACTAACTGGAACTATAGAACTATAATCACACAACCTTAGAACTAACTGGAACTATAGAACTATAATCACACAACCTTAGAACTAACTGGAACTATAGAACTATAATCAGACAACCTTAGAACTAACTGGAACTATAGAACTATAATCAGACAAACTTAGAACTAACTGGAACTATAGAACTATAATCACACAACCTTAGAACTAACTGGAACTATAGAACTATAATCACACAACCTTAGAACTAACTGGAACTATAGAACTATAATCACACAACCTTAGAACTAACTGGAACTATAGAACTATAATCACACAACCTTAGAACTAACTGGAACTATAGAACTATAATCACACAACCTTAGAACTAACTGGAACTATAGAACTATAATCACACAACCTTAGAACTAACTGGAACTATAGAACTATAATCAGACAACCTTAGAACTAACTGGAACTATAGAACTATAATCACACAACCTTAGAACTAACTGGAACTATAGAACTATAACCACACAACCTTAGAACTAACTGGAACTATAGAACTATAATCACACAACCTTAGAACTAACTGGAACTATAGAACTATAATCACACAACCTTAGAACTAACTGGAACTATAGAACTATAATCACACAACCTTAGAACTAACTGGAACTATAGAACTATAATCACACAACCTTAGAACTAACTGGAACTATAGAACTATAATCACACAACCTTAGAACTAACTGGAACTATAGAACTATAATCACACAACCTTAGGAACTAACTGGAACTATAGAACTATAATCACACAACCTTAGAACTAACTGGAACTATAGAACTATAATCACACAACCTTAGAACTAACTGGAACTATAGAACTATAATCACACAACCTTAGAACTAACTGGAACTACAGAACTATAATCACACAACCTTAGAACTAACTGGAACTATAGAACTATAATCACACAACCTTAGAACTAACTGGAACTATAGAACTATAATCACACAACCTTAGAACTAACTGGAACTATAGAACTATAATCACACAACCTTAGAAACTAACTGGAACCATAGAACTATAATCACACAACCTTAGAACTAACTGGAACTATAGAACTATAATCACACAACCTTAGAACTAACTGGAACTATAGAACTATAATCACACAACCTTAGAACTAACTGGAACTATAGAACTATAATCACACAACCTTAGAACTAACTGGAACTATAGAACTATAATCACACAACCTTAGAACTAACTGGAACTATAGAACTATAATCACACAACCTTAGAACTAACTGGAACTATAGAACTATAATCACACAACCTTAGAACTAACTGGAACTATAGAACCATAATCACACAACCTTAGAACTAACTGGAACTATAGAACTATAATCACACAACCTTAGAACTAACTGGAACTATAGAACTATAATCACACAACCTTAGAACTAACTGGAACTATAGAACTATAATCACACAACCTTAGAACTAACTGGAACTATAGAACTATAATCACACAACCTTAGAACTAACTGGAACTATAGAACTATAATCACACAACCTTAGAACTAACTGGAACTATAGAACTATAATCACACAACCTTAGAACTAACTGGAACTATAGAACTATAATCACACAACCTTAGAACTAACTGGAACTATAGAACTATAATCACACAACCTTAGAACTAACTGGAACTATAGAACTATAATCACACAACCTTAGAACTAACTGGAACTATAGAACTATAATCACACAACCTTAGAACTAACTGGAACTATAGAACTATAATCACACAACCTTAGAACTAACTGGAACCATAGAACTATAATCACACAACCTTAGAACTAACTGGAACTATAGAACTATAATCACACAACCTTAGAACTAACTGGAACTATAGAACTATAATCACACAACCTTAGAACTAACTGGAACTATAGAACTATAATCACACAACCTTAGAACTAACTGGAACTATAGAACTATAATCACACAACCTTAGAACTAACTGGAACTATAGAACTATAATCACACAACCTTAGAACTAACTGGAACTATAGAACTATAATCACACAACCTTAGAACTAACTGGAACTATAGAACTATAATCACACAACCTTAGAACTAACTGGAACTATAGAACTATAATCACACAACCTTAGAACTAACTGGAACTATAGAACTATAACCACACAACCTTAGAACTAACTGGAACTATAGAACTATAATCACACAACCTTAGAACTAACTGGAACTATAGAACTATAATCACACAACCTTAGAACTAACTGGAACTATAGAACTATAATCACACAACCTTAGAACTAACTGGAACTATAGAACTATAATCACACAACCTTAGAACTAACTGGAACTATAGAACTATAATCACACAACCTTAGAACTAACTGGAACTATAGAACTATAATCACACAACCTTAGAACTAACTGGAACTATAGAACTATAATCACACAACCTTAGAACTAACTGGAACTATAGAACTATAATCACACAACCTTAGAACTAACTGGAACTATAGAACTATAATCACACAACCTTAGAACTAACTGGAACTATAGAACTATAATCACACAACCTTAGAACTAACTGGAACTATAGAACTATAATCACACAACCGAAGAACTAACTGGAACTATAGAACCATAATCACACAACCTTAGAACTAACTGGAACTATAGAACTATAATCACACAACCTTAGAACTAACTGGAACTATAGAACTATAATCACACAACCTTAGAACTAACTGGAACTATAGAACTATAATCACACAACCTTAGAACTAACTGGAACTATAGAACTATAATCACACAACCTTAGAACTAACTGGAACTATAGAACTATAATCACACAACCTTAGAACTAACTGGAACTATAGAACTATAATCACACAACCTTAGAACTAACTGGAACTATAGAACTATAATCACACAACCTTAGAACTAACTGGAACTATAGAACTATAATCACACAACCTTAGAACTAACTGGAACTATAATCACACAACCTTAGAACTAACTGGAACTATAGAACTAAACAACTATACAACTATAGAACTATGTAAATAGGTTTAGAACTGTGGAACCTCCAAACTATACAACTATGTAAATAGGTTTAGAACTGTGGAACCTCGAAACTATACAACTATGTAAATAGGTTTAGAACTGTGGAACCTCCAAACTATACAACTATAGAACTATGTAAATAGGTTTAGAACTCTAGAACCTCCAAACTATACAACTATAGAACTATGTAAATAGGTTTAGAACTGTGGAACCTCCAAACTATACAACTAGAGAACTATGTAAATAGGTGTAGAACTGTGGAACCTCCAAACTATACAACTATGTAAATAGGTTTAGAACTGTGGAACCTCGAAACTATACAACTATGTAAATAGGTTTAGAACTGTGGAACCTCCAAACTATACAACTATAGAACTATGTAAATAGGTTTAGAACTCTAGAACCTCCAAACTATACAACTATAGAACTATGTAAATAGGTTTAGAACTGTAGAACCTCCAAACTATACAACTAGAGAACTATGTAAATAGGTTTATAACTGTGGAACCTCCAAACTATACAACTATGTAAATAGGTTTAGAACTGTGGAACCTCGAAACTATACAACTATGTAAATAGGTTTAGAACTGTGGAACCTCCAAACTATACAACTATAGAACTATGTAAATAGGTTTAGAACTCTAGAACCTCCAAACTATACAACTATAGAACTATGTAAATAGGTTTAGAACTGTGGAACCTCCAAACTATACAACTAGAGAACTATGTAAATAGGTTTAGAACTGTGGAACCTCCAAACTATACAACTATGTAAATAGGTTTAGAACTGTGGAACCTCGAAACTATACAACTATGTAAATAGGTTTAGAACTGTGGAACCTCCAAACTATACAACTATAGAACTATGTAAATAGGTTTAGAACTCTAGAACCTCCAAACTATACAACTATAGAACTATGTAAATAGGTTTAGAACTGTGGAACCTCCAAACTATACAACTATAGAACTATGTAAATAGGTTTAGAACTCTAGAACCTCCAAACTATACAACTATAGAACTATGTAAATAGGTTTAGAACTGTGGAACCTCCAAACTATACAACTAGAGAACTATGTAAATAGGTTTAGAACTGTGGAACCTCCAAACTATACAACTAGAGAACTATGTAAATAGGTTTAGAACTGTGGAACCTCCAAACTATACAACTAGAGAACTATGTAAATAGGTGTAGAACTGTAGAACCTACAAACTATACAACTATAGAACTATGTAAATAGGTTTAGAACTGTGGAACCTCCAAACTATACAACTATAGAACTATGTAAATAGGTTTAGAACTGTGGAACCTCCAAACTATACAACTAGAGAACTATGTAAATAGGTTTAGAACTGTGGAACCTCCAAACTATACAACTAGAGAACTATGTAAATAGGTTTAGAACTGTGGAACCTCCAAACTATACAACTAGAGAACTATGTAAATAGGTTTAGAACTGTAGAACCTCCAAACTATACAACTATGTAAATAGGTTTAGAACTGTGGAACCTCCAAACTATACAACTAGAGAACTATGTAAATAGGTTTAGAACTGTGGAACCTCCAAACTATACAACTAGAGAACTATGTAAATAGGTTTAGAACTGTGGAACCTCCAAACTATAGAACTAGAGAACTATGTAAATAGGTTTAGAACTGTGGAACCTCCAAACTATAGAACTAGAGAACTATGTAAATAGGTTTAGAACTGTGGAACCTCCAAACTATAGAACTAGAGAACTATGTAAATAGGTTTAGAACTGTGGAACCTCCAAACTATAGAACTAGAGAACTATGTAAATAGGTTTAGAACTGTGGAACCTCCAAACTATAGAACTAGAGAACTATGTAAATAGGTTTAGAACTGTGGAACCTCCAAACTATAGAACTAGAGAACTATGTAAATAGGTTTAGAACTGTGGAACCTCCAAACTATAGAACTAGAGAACTATGTAAATAGGTTTAGAACTGTGGAACCTCCAAACTATAGAACTAGAGAACTATGTAAATAGGTTTAGAACTGTAGAACCTCCAAACTATACAACTATAGAACTATGTAAATAGGTTTAGAACTGTGGAACCTCCAAACTATACAACTAGAGAACTATGTAAATAGGTTTAGAACTGTGGAACCTCCAAACTATAGAACTAGAGAACTATGTAAATAGGTTTAGAACTGTGGAACCTCCAAACTATAGAACTAGAGAACTATGTAAATAGGTTTAGAACTGTAGAACCTCCAAACTATACAACTATAGAACTATGTAAATAGGTTTAGAACTGTAGAACCTCCAAACTATACAACTATGTAAATAGGTTTAGAACTGTGGAACCTCCAAACTATACAACTAGAGAACTATGTAAATAGGTTTAGAACTGTGGAACCTCCAAACTATACAACTAGAGAACTATGTAAATAGGTTTAGAACTGTGGAACCTCCAAACTATAGAACTAGAGAACTATGTAAATAGGTTTAGAACTGTGGAACCTCCAAACTATACAACTAGAGAACTATGTAAATAGGTTTAGAACAGTAGAACCTCCAAACTATACAACTATAGAACTATGTAAATAGGTTTAGAACTGTGGAACCTCCAAACTATACAACTAGAGAACTATGTAAATAGGTTTAGAACTGTGGAACCTCCAAACTATAGAACTATGTAAATAGGTTTAGAACTGTGGAACCTCCAAACTATACAACTAGAGAACTATGTAAATAGGTTTAGAACTGTGGAACCTCCAAACTATAGAACTAGAGAACTATGTAAATAGGTTTAGAACAGTAGAACCTCCAAACTATACAACTATAGAACTATGTAAATAGGTTTAGAACTGAGAACTAGAGTGATGTAATCAGCAGGGTCGTAACCCCAGACTCCCCTCAACCTTTACTTCACTCATGTATTCTTTATAAATAATGTATTTTTTCAGCACTTTACTTTTGCTACAAACGACAGCACACACACACACACAAACACACACACACACTCACACCCTTATCCCTCCCTCCCTCCCTCCCTCCCTCTTCTAGTCCCCCCCCCCCCACCCCCCCACCCCCCACCAGTGTCAACATGAGAACTGCCAAGGAGAGGGGGACGTTAGGGGAGAATATAAAAACACACAGTAGAAACTTGTCCAACTAGACCAGTGGCTCCATCCCAATGTTTTGGTTTTGGGGGAGGTCTGGGGGAAGTGTCCATGTATCAATTACTGTAGGGGGTGTTACAGCAGCAAGCCTGGATAAGGCCACAGTGTGTGATAGGAGCGAGGGAAGGGGGGGTGTGTGTGTGTGTGTGTAGGAGGCTAAGGGGGGAGCTCTGAAAAGGAAACCAGTGAGTGAGGACAAACAAATCAGGGCCTAGGCAAAACAACCTGTGGTTGAACCAATCAGGAGCCTGCTAGCGGCTGCCGTGCCATATATGGCTTGACACACTATGACACTGGAGGGCCCACGTGGTGCAGGACCACACACACACCACCAGGGGGAGACACAGAGACACAGAGGGAATACGTGGTGCAGGACCACACACACACCACCAGGGGGAGACACAGAGGGAATACGCTGGGAAACACTTCCTCTCTCTTCCCAGGGTTTTTTCTGACTAAGTCTTGGGCAAGTGTTTTTTCGGGCACCTATGTCCAAACAGTAAAAAATAAAATAAAAAAAATCTTTAAAAAAAATAACATATATATACACACACACACACACACACACAAACACACACACACACACACACACACACACAAATAATATTTTTGAATGGAGAAATGTTTTCTTTGTAAACTTAAACTACTAAAAGTATTTAGAAAAGATAGAGCTATATACTTAAATAGGCCACAGCGTGATAGGAGCGAGGTGCCAGGAAAATAACCTCTCACTCGGTGCCAGGAAAATAACCTCTCACTCGGTACCAGGAAAATAACCTCTCACTCACTCGGTACCAGGAAAATAACCTCTCACTCGGTACCAGGAAAATAACCTCTCACTCGGTGCCAGGAAAATAACCTCTCACTCACTCGGTGCCAGGAAAAATAACCTCTCACTCACTCGGTGCCAGGAAAAATAACCTCTCACTCACTCGGTGCCAGGAAAAATAACCTCTCCCTTAACGTCAACAAAACAAAGGAGATGATCGTGGACTTCAGGAAACAGCAGAGGGTGCACCCCCCTATCCACATCGACGGGACTGCAGTGGAGAAGGTGGAAAGCTTCAAGTTCCTTGGCATACTCATCACTGACAAACTGAAATGGTCCACCCACACAAACAGTGTGGTGAAGAAGGCGCAACAGAGTCTCTTCAACCTCAGGAGGCTGAAGAAATTTGGCTTGGCACCTAAAAGCCTCAAACTTTTAAAGATGCACAATTGAGAGCATCCTGTCGGGCTGTATCACCGACTGGTACGGCAACTGCACCGCCCGCAACTGCAGGGCTCTCCAGAGGGTGGTGCGGTCTGCCGAACGCATTACCGGGGGCACACTGCCTGCTCTCCAGGACACCTACAGCACCCGATGTCATAGGAAGGCCAAAAAGGTCATCAAGGACATCAACCACCCGAGCCACTGCCTGTTCACCCCGCTATCATCCAGAAGGCGAGGTCAGTACAGGTGCATCAAAGCTGGGACCGAGAGACTGAAAAACAGCTTGTATCTCAAGGCCATCAGACTGTTAAATAGCCATCACTAGCACATTAGAGGCTGCTGCTGCCTATTGAAATCACTGGCCACTTTAAGAAATGGAACACTACTCACTTTAATAATGTTTACATATCTTGTATTACTCATCTCATATGTATATACTGTATTCTATTCTATAATGTTCTACTGTATCTTAGTCCATGCCGCTCTGACATCGCTCGTCCATATATGTATATATTCTTAATTCATTCCTGACTTAGATTTGTGTATATTGGGTATATGTTGTGAAATTGTTAGATATTACTTGTTAGATATTACTGCACTGTTGGAGCTAGAAGCACAAGCATTTCGCTACACCCGCTATAACATCTGCTAAACACGTGTATGCGACCAATACGATTTGATTTGAATAAGATCCTCTTTTGAGAACTAAAAATCACCAAAATAAAAACTAGACAATCAGGGAGAATCTAAAATTCCCCAAATGATGCATTCAGGAGTGTCATGGAACAGTCCCCCCAACTAACGCGAACTCAGAGATTCTGAACGTGTGTGTGTGTGTGTGTGTGAGCATGCATGTGTTAATCTATCTGTCCTCACCTGAGGGTGCCTGTCGGGGAGGGCAGCGGGCTGACCAGGTGTCGCAGGTCATCATGGTGCATTGTGGGAATGCTGATCTTGAGGGGGGAGATGTGGGGGAGGAGGGAGAGGCGGGGCGGAGGAGACTGCTGCTCCTCCTCTCTCAACTCCTCTCCAGACAACAGAGAGGAGAACTGGATCTTTATCACTGTACTGGGGAACCTGAATACACAGCTAGGAGGAGGAGAGGGGAGAGGGGGAGGAGAGGGGAGAGGGGGAGGGGGGGGAGGAGAGGGAGAGGGGGAGGAGAGGGAGAGGGAGGAGGAGAGGGAGAGGGGGAGGAGAGGAGAGGGGAGAGAGAGAGGGGAAGGAGAGGAGAGGGAGGGAGAGAGAGAGAGAGGGGGAGGAGAGAGAGAGGGGGGAGGAGAGGGGAGAGAGAGAGGGGGGAGGAGAGAGAGGAGAGGGAGAGGGGGGAGGAGAGGGAGAGGGGAGGGAGGAGAGGGGAGAGGAGAGGGAGAGGGGGAGGAGAGGGGGAGGAGAGAGAGGGGGAGGAGAGAGAGAGAGGGAGGGAGGAGAGAGAGGAGAGGGAGAGAGAGGGGAGAGGGGGAGGGGGAGGAGAGGGAGGGGGAGGAGAGGGGGGAGAGAGGGGGAGGAGAGAGAGAGAGGGGAGGGAGGAGAGAGAGAGAGGGGAGAGGGGGGAGGAGAGGGAGAGGGGGAGGAGAGGGGAGGGGAGGAGAGGGAGAGGGGGAGGAGAGAGAGGGGGAGGAGAGAGGGGGAGGAGAGAGAGGGGGAGGAGAGAGAGAGAGAGGGAGAGGGGGGAGAGAGAGAGAGGGGGAGGAGAGAGAGGGGGAGGAGAGAGAGAGAGAGAGGGGGAGGAGAGGGGAGGGGAGAGAGGGGGAGGAGAGAGAGAGAGAGGGGGAGGAGAGGGGGAGGGGGAGGAGAGGAGAGAGAGAGAAGACAGATGGAGGTGTTTAGTTCACTATTTTACAGTTCCTAGACATTAGAACACTCTCTACTCCTGTTAGAGCAGCCATTAGTTCCATTAAGTTAACACACCTGGTTACACACTAACACTTTCCCCTGGTGGTAATAATGCTGCCACTACGTTTTTCAGTTGGTGGCACCAGCCCATGATCAGGTTAGTATATAGACAGAGACAGACAGACAGGCACCACACAGACAGACAGACAGACAGACAGACACACAGACAGACAGACAGATAGCTGCCTCACACTTACATTTATAGTCATTTAGCAGACGCTCTTATTCAGAGCGACTTACAGTTAGTTAGTGCATACATTTTTCATACTGGCCCCCCGTGGGAATCGAACCCACAACCCTGGCGTTGCAAACGCCATGCTCTACCAACTGAGCTACACGGGACCAGCACACTTCCCTTTGAAACACACTATTCCTGTTCTACTTTTTAAAATGTGTGTTTGAATGGAAAGTACAGTTGAAGTCGGAAGTTTACATACACCTAAGCCAAATACATTTAAACTCAGTTTTTCACAATTCCTGACATTTAATCCTAGTAAAAAATTACCTGTCTTAGGTCAGTTAGGATCACCACTTTATTTTAAGAATGTGAAAATGTCAGAATAATAGTAGAGAGAATGATTTATTTCATCACATTTCATCACATTCCCAGTGGGTCAGATGTTTACATACACTCAATTAGTATTTGGTAGCATTGCCTTTAAATTGTTTAACTTGGATCAAATGTTTCGGGTAGCCTTCCACAAGCTTCCCACAATAAATTGGGTGAATTTTGGCCCATTCCTCCTGACAGAGCTGGTGTAACTGAGTCAGGTTTGAGGCCTCCTTGCTCGCAAACGCTTTTTCAGTTCTGCCCACACATTTTCTATAGGATTGAGGTCAGGGCTTTGTGATGGCCACTCCAATACCTTGACTTTGTTGTCCTTAAGCCATTTTGGCACAACTTTGGAAGTATGCTTGGGGTCATTGTCCATTTGGAAGACCCATTTGCGACCAAGCTTTAACTTCCTGACTGACGTCTTGAGATGTTGCTTCAATATATCCACATAATTTTCCTTCCTCATGATGCAATCTATTTTGTGAAGTGCACCAGTCCCTCCTGCAGCAAAGCACCCCCACAGCATGATGCTGCCACCGCCGTGCTTCACGGTTGGGATGGTGTTCTTCGGCTTGCAAGCTACCCCCCCCCCCCTTTTTCCTCCAAACATAACGATGGTCATTATGGCCAAACAGTTCTATTTTTGTTTCATCAGACTAGAGGCCATTTCTCCAAAAAGTACGATCTTTGTCCCCATGCGCAGTTCCAAACCGTAGTCTGGCTTTTTTATGGCGGTTTTGGAGCAGTGGCTTCTTCCTTGCTGAGCGGCCTTTCAGGTTATGTCGATATAGGACTTGTTTTACTGTGGATATAGATACTTTTGTACCTGTTTCCTCCAGCATCTTCACAAGATCCTTTGCTGTTGTTCTGGGATTGATTTGCACTTTTCGCACCAAAGTACGTTCATCTCTAGGAGACAGAACGCGTCTCCTTCCAGAGCGGTATGACGGCTGTGTGGTCCCATGGTGTTTATACTTGCGTACTATTGTTTGTACAGATGAACTTGGTACCTTCAGACGATTGGAAATTGCTCCCAAGGATGAACCAGACTTGTGGAGGTCTACAATTTTTTTTCTGAGGTCTTGGCTGATTTCTTTTCATTTTCCCATGATGTCAAGCAAAGAGGCACTGAGTTTGAAGGTAGGCCTTGAAATACATCCACAGGTACACCTCCAAATGACTCAAATGATGTCAATTATCCTATCAGAAGCTTCTAAAGCCATGACATCATTTTCTGGAATTTTCCAAGCTGTTTAAAGGCACAGTCAACTTAGTGTATGTAAACTTCTAACCCACTGGAATTGTGATACAGTGAATTACAAGTGTTATATATATAATATATAAATATGTTATAATTATAAATCTGTCTGTAAACAATTGTTGGGAAAATTACTTGTATCATGGACAAAGTAGATGTCCTAACCGACTTGCCAAAACTATAGTTTGTTAACAAGAAATGTGTGGAGTGGTTGAAAAAAAGTTAATGACTCCAGCCTAAGTGTATGTAAACTTCCGAATTCAACTGTACATCTCCACTTGATGTGATTAATTGAATTATTTTTGATATCAGTAATAAGAATCTTATTCCTCCATTCATTACAAACAACAACAATATTGTCATCTGTGTGATCAGCTGACGCTTGGCATTGTGATGGTGATATTAGGCTTGTGTGCAGCTTCTCGGCCATGGAAACCAATTTCATGAAGCTCCCGATGAACAGTTATTTTGCCGACGTTGCCTCCAGAGGCAGTTTGGAACTCGGTACTGAGTGTTGCAACCGAGGACAGACGATTTTTACGAGCTGCGCGCTACAGCGGTCCCGTTCTGTGAGCTTGTGTGGCCTACCACTTCGCGGCTGAGCCGTTGTTGCTCCTAGACGTTTCCACTTCACAATAACAGCACTTACAGTTGACCGGGGGAAGCTCTAGCAGAGCAGACATTTTACAAACTGACTTGTTGGAAAGGTGGCATCCTATGACGGTGCCACGTTGAAAGACACTGAGCTCTTCAGTAAGGCCATTCTACTGCCAATGTTTGTCTATGGAGATTGCATGGCTGTGTGCTCGATTTTATACACCTGTCATCAACGGGCTGAAATAGCCAAATCCACTCATCTGGTCTAGCGTCACATGACAAGGTATCTAACCTATGGTCACATGACAAGGTATCTAACCTATGGTCACATGACAAGGTATCTAACCTATGGTCACATGACAAGGTATCTAACCTATGGTCACATGACAAGGTATCTAACCTATGGTCACATGACAAGGTATCTAACCTATGGTCACATGACAAGGTATCTAGTCCAGGGTCACATGACAAGGTATCTAACCTATGGTCACATGACAAGGTATCTAGTCCAGGGTCACATGACAATATGTCTAGTCCAGGGTCCCATGACAATGTATCTAGTCCAGGGTCACATGACAATGTATCTAGTCCAGGGTCACATGACAAGGTGTCTAGTCCAGGGTCACATGACAAGGTGTCTAGTCCAGGGTCACATGACAAGGTCCCCTGTAGCTCAGTTGGTAGAGCATGGCGTTTGCAACGCCAGGGTTGTGGGTTCGATTCCCACGGGGGGGCCAGTATGAAAATGTAAGTCGCTCTGGATAATAGCGTCTACTAAATGACTAAAATGTAAATTTGAAGGAGAGTCCACATACTTTCGACCATGTGTGATATCTATCTATCTATCTATCTATCTATCTATATATATATATATATATAAACATCCCTTCTTCAGGACCCTGACTTTCGAAGATAATTAATCAAAATAACTTCACAGATCTTCGTTGTAAAGGGTTTAAACACTGTTTCCCATGCTTGTTCAATGAACCATAAACAATTAATGAACATGCACCTGTGGAACGGTCGTTAAGACACTAACAGCTTACAGACGGTAGGCAATTAAGGTCACAGTTATGAAAACTTAGGACACTAAAGAGGCCTTTCTACTGACTCTGAAAAACACCAAAGAAAGATGCCCAGGGTCCCTGCTCATCTGCGTGAACGTGCCTTAGGCATGCTGCAAGGAGGCATGAGGACTGCAGATGTGGCCAGGGCAATACATTGCAATGTCCGTACTGTGAGATGCCTAAGACAGCGCTACAGGGAGACAGGACGGACAGCTGATCGTCCTCGCAGTGGCAGACCACGTGTAACAACACCTGCACAGGATCGGTACATCCGAACATCACACCTGCGGGACAGGTACAGGATGGCAACAACAACAACTGCCCTATATACACACACACACACACACACACACACACACACACACACACACACACACAGTACCAGTCAAAAGTTTGGACACACCTACTCATTCAAGGGTTTTTCTTTATTTTTACTATTTTCCACATTGTAGAATAATAGTGAAGACATCAAAACTTTGAAATAACACACATGGAATCATGTAGTAACCAAAATAGTGTTAAACAAATCAAAATATATTTTATATTTGAGATTCTTCAAAGTAGCCACCCTTTTGCCTTGATGACAGCTTTGCACACTCTTGGCATTCTCACAACCAGCTTCATCTGGAATGCTTTTCCAACAGTCTTGAAGGAGTTCCCACATATGCTGAGCACTTGTTGGCTGCTTTTCCTTCACTCTGCAGTCCAACTCATCCCAAACCATCTCATTTGGGTTGAGGTCAGGTGATTGTGGAGGCCAGGTCATCTGATGCAGCACTCCATCACTCAAATAGCCCTTACACAGCCTGGAGGTGTGTTTGGGTCATTGTCCTGTTGAAAAACAAATGATAGTCCCACTAAGCGCAAACCAGATGGGATGGCGTATCGCTGCAGAATGCTGTGGTAGCCATGCGGGTTAAGTGTGCCTTGAATTCTAAATAAAATCACTGACAGTGTCACCAGCAAAGTACCCCACACCACCTCCTCCATGCTTCACGGTGGGAACCACACATCGGAGATAATCCGTTCACCTGCTCTGCGTCTCACAAAGACATAGAGGTTGGAACCAAAAATCTCAAATTTGGACTCATCAGACCAAATTACAGATTTCGACCGGTCTAATGTCCATTGCTCGTGTTTCTTGGCCCAAGCAGGTCTCTTCTTCTTATTGGTGTCCTTCAGTAGTGGTTTCTTTGCAACAATTCGACCATGAAGGCCTGATTCACGCAGGCTCCTCTGAACAGTTGATGTTGAGATGTGTCTGTTACTTGAACTCTGTGAAGCATTTATTTGGGCTGCAATTTCTGAGGCTGGTAACTCTAATGAATTTATCCTCCGCAGCAGAGGTAACTCTGGGTCTTCCTTTCCTGTGGCGGTCAGTTTCATCATAGCGCTTGATGGTTTTGATGTAAAGCAGATTGACTGTTGTGTTTAAGTAAATGGACGGCTTTTGGTTGATAAGATGGTAAAATAGGGCCATCTTCTGACCACCTACCTTGTAAACTGATGACAAGAAAAAAACAAATAACTTTTAACAAGGCACACCTGTTAATTGAAATGATTTCCAGGTGACTACCTCATGAAGCT
The DNA here is from genome assembly GCF_020615455.1 of Coregonus clupeaformis. Classification (NCBI taxonomy): domain Eukaryota; kingdom Metazoa; phylum Chordata; class Actinopteri; order Salmoniformes; family Salmonidae; genus Coregonus; species Coregonus clupeaformis. Next base: position 27,615 of record NW_025534841.1, read on the forward strand.
GGTTGAGAGAATGCCAAGAGTGTGCAAAGCTGTCATCAAGGCAAAGGGTGGCTACTTTGAAGAATCGAAAATATATTTTGATTTGTTTAACACTTTTTTGGTTACTACATGATTCCATATGTTATTTCAAGTTTTTTTTTTTTTTTTTTTTTTTAAACATTTTTAGTCATTTGCAGAGCTTATCCAGAGCACCTTACAGGAGCAATTAGGGGTTAAGTGCCTTGCTCAAGGGCACATCGACAGATTTGTCACCGAGTCGGCTCTGGGATTAGAACCAGCGACCTTTCGGTTACTGGCACAACGCTCTTAACCACTAACCACTAAGCTACCTGATGTCTTCACTATTACTCTACAATGTAGAAAATTGTTTGTTTTTTTAAAAACTGGAATGAGTAGGTGTGTCCAAACTTTTGACTGGTACTGTATATATATTCCAGACTGACATTTGTCGTTATGATATTTCTATGTTTTTTTGTATTGCTTGCTAGGTATTCCTGCACTGTTGTTGCTAGAGAAACAAGCATTTCGCTGCGTCTGCAAATCTGTGTAGGCGACCAATACACTTTGATTAGATCGTAAATATCCGTCATGCTGACTTGAGTGACTTTGTTTACGCGACGCCGACGCCAGCGTCCGTCAAAACACTAAGATACAGTCAGTAGCTAAGCTAACAAGTTAACTCTAAATGTGGCTAATGTTTCTGTTTAGCTACTTCCATAATGCTGCTCACGTCTGCAACGGATTCACTTTAGCTAGCGTCTTCCTAATGTAGGTAAAAAGTTAGCCACAGTCTCCTATCTTTTTTCAATATGGGCTCTCAATGCGAATGGCTAATGTATTGAGTAGACAACTAGTTAGCTAGCTAGCTTCACAGTAGCCAGCTTAGATGTGTAATGTGGCTTATGTTTGTTTATGTAGCTAGCAACATTAGCATGCTAGTTATGCTAAGCTAACTTACAAGTTAGCCACAGTCTCCTATCTTTTTCCAATATGGGGCTCTCAATGCGAATGTATTGAGTAGACAACTAGTTAGCTAGCTAGCTTCCAGTAGCCAGCTTAGACGGTGTAATGTGGCTTGTGTTTTGTTTATGTAGCTAGCAACATTAGCATGCTAGTCATGCTAAGCTAACTTACTCTCGGGGCAGTTGCATGGGTGGCGCGCCTCTCCTCTGGAACACGCCGTCCACGAACACCCCGTTCTTGCCGAGGCAGCGCAGCGAGAACCCGCACGGCTCCTCCAAGGTGATCTGGAGGTGCCGCCGAGAGATGAAGCTGGAGTGACCCATGTTGATGTCCACGGAGCCGTGCGACGAGTTACGGCCTACGGTCACCGTTCGCTGCCGCATGACAAACTCAAAGTCCCGGCCTTCGAGCTTGGCCAGGGCCCGAGGCGGGGACGCGAGGCGAGTAGGCATTCCGCAGCCCCGGCCCAGCACCGAAGAGCCCGAGAAGGAGAAATTGGGAGGGTGTGCGGCCGAGGTCACCCCGACTCGAACAGGGCTGCAAGGGGCAGATTGCAAGGCCAGTAGGGCTCGAGCTCCGTTGTCGTCCCGAAAGTCTGCCATCTTTTTTTTTGGGGGGGGTGAATACAAACACACTCTCGACTCTCAGACACACACAGGTCCCTGCAACGTGAAGGGTTATTGGACAGCCCGCTAGCTCCGTCGCTGTCGGAGAGACAGAAACAACATGGATTCTGGCCGCGGCGAAGACCCGGTGTGAATGAGGAGTGTGATCCGGAAATGGAGTTAGTTCGACAAAGTTGTCTCGACCCTTCGGTCCAATAATAACACCTGATAGCGATAAGAGAATCCTGTTCTACCAAGCCGACGCTGTAAACATCACACTGTTGCTGCTCAATAACTACACCCCCCCGTTCTATATCCCACTATGCCTATCTATTTGTAGCGTTGTTCAAGACCAGATTGACCAGACGAGGCCAATAGTATGGTATTAAAGAAGATGTTAGGCTTATTGGAATCGTATTTAACAATATTATCTTTAGATTCTAAATGAGTTTTATTTTTTTTGTGCTCTTTTTTTTTCTAAACGGTAAAAAAAAAAAAATGTATGCCCTTGGACGAGAGAGGGTTAATACTCGTTTCCAGGAACCGGACAACACGTGCGTGACATATGGCGTTGGTTCGGGGCCAGAATGAGAAATGTTTTTAATTTGAGATTATTACTTGTTTGGTCACTGCTATCCCCGACTGTTTGTTCGGAATATGAAGGTGAACTGTTCTCTGTGTGAAGGAGGTGAACTTCGCGATCAGAGATTCTCTGCACTGTGTTTATAAACGCTGAAAGTACAAGAGAGCTGGAAAGTGTGGAGAGTGGATCAGTTGTTTGGAATTGGACCAGGCGAGCTACCGCCCTTACGAAAAACTGTTTTTTACTACAGTAATTTTTCAGCGTTATTCTGCAATTACTGAAAATACCAAAATACCACAGTGGACTGATGTTACTGCACTTTTACTGCACTTTTAAAAGGGCAATCTTTTTTTTGTACGGGCAGGGCTGTGTATTTACATCCAATGGCCACACGAGGGCGGTATTGGGATCGGAAAACAAACGCACATGTGTGGAACACTACAATTAGGCCTAGCTGAATGAAATTAGAAATATGTCTTGATAAATAACAAATCAATCAATATATATATTAATTGTTCTCATGTATATTTGTGTGTGTTTGTAACTTATTAAAAACAAAAAACTACGTTGAGTGAGAATAGGCATCATTCTGAAGCTGAAAAAAAAGATAGGAAATTCACATGAGCACATATTTATACGTACATTTGCATCATTTAACAGACGCTTTTATCCAGAGCGACTTACAGTTAGTGAGTACATAAATTTTTCATACTGGCCCCCCCGTGGGAATCGAACCCACAACCCTGGCGTTGCAAACGCCATGCTCTACCAACTGAGCTACACGGGGAACAGCACCACAATGCCTATTCCACCCCATGCTCTACCAAGGTTTTCCCAGCACACAGCTTTGACCTACTACAGTAGCTATGTTGGTATTGTACTTCAAACTATGTGTAGGCAGGTTGCTTAGGATTCAAACCTTCTCAAAAAGCCTGATTCATAGTCTTAGAGGAGGTGCTTCCACATTAATATGATTTGTACCGCATACAAGATAAAGTATTGGATTCTTACATTTACATTTTAGTCATTTAGCAGACGCTCTTATCCAGAGCGACTTACAGTTAGTGAATGCATACATTATTTATTTTTTTCCTACCCCCTGTGGGAATCGAACCCACAACCCTGGCGTTGCAAACACCATCCCGCAAAGGCGGAGGTGTTGCTAACATTTACGATAGCAAATTTCAATTTACAAAAAAAAAAAGCGGAGGTGTTGCTAACATTTACGATAGCAAATTTCAATTTACAAAAAAAAAATGACGTTTTCATCTTTCGAGCTTCTAGTCATGAAATCTATGCAGCCTACTCAATCACTTTTTATAGCTACTGTTTACAGGCCTCCTGGGCCATATACAGCGTTCCTCTCTGAGTTTCCTGAATTCCTATCAGACCTTGTAGTCATAGCAGATCATATTCTAATTTTTGGTGATTTTAATATTCACATGGAGAAGTCCACAGACCCACTCCAAAAGTCTTTCGGAGCCATTATCGACTCAGTGGGTTTTGTCCAACATGTCTCTGGACCTACTCACTGCCACAGTCATACTCTGGACCTAGTTTTGTCCCATGGAATAAATGTTGTAGATCTTAATGTTTTTCCACAAAATCCTGGACTATCGGACCACCATTTTATTACGTTTGCAATCGCAACAAATAATCTGCTCAGACCCCAACCAAGGAGCATCAAAAGTCGTGCTATAAATTCTCAGACAACACAAAAATTCATTGATGCCCTTCCAGACTCCTTCTGCCTACCCAAGGACGTCAGAGGACAAAAATCAGTTAACCACTTAACTGAGGAACTCAATTTAACCTTGCGCAATACCCTAGATGCAGTTGCACCCCTAAAAACGAAAAACATTTGTCATAAGAAACTAGCTCCCTGGTATACAGAAAATACCCGAGCTTTGAAGCAAGCTTCCAGGAAATTGGAACGGAAATGGCGCCACACCAAACTGGAAGTCTTCCGACTAGCTTGGAAAGACAGTACCGTGCAGTACCGAAGAGCCCTCACTGCTGCTCGATCATCCTACTTTTCCAAATTAATCGAGGAAAATAAGAACAATCCAAAATTTCTTTTTGATACTGTTGCAAAGCTAACTAAAAAGCAGCATTCCCCAAGAGAGGATGGTTTTCACTTCAGCAGTGATAAATTCATGAACTTCTTTGAGGAAAAGATCATGACCATTAGAAAGCAAATTACGGACTCCTCTTTGAATCTGCGTATTCCTCCAGGGGCTTAGCTGTCCTGGATCTGCACAGACTCTGCGAGGGCCTGGGATCGGGAGAGACACTTAAGTGTTTTAGTACTATATCTCTTGACACAATGATGAAAATAATCATGGCCTCTAAACCTTCAAGCTGCATACTGGATCCTATTCCTACTAAACTGCTGAAGGAGCTGCTTCCTGTGCTTGGCCCTCCTATGTTGAACATAATAAACAGCTCTCTATCCACCGGATGTGTACCAAACTCACTAAAAGTGGCAGTGATAAAGCCTCTCTTGAAAAAGCCAAACCTTGACCCGGAAAATATAAAAAACTATCGGCCTATATCGAATCTTCCATTCCTCTCAAAAATTTTAGAAAAAGCTGTTGCGCAGCAACTCACTGCCTTTCTGAAGACAAACAATGTATACGAAATGCTTCAGTCTGGTTTTAGACCCCATCATAGCACTGAGACTGCACTTGTGAAGGTGGTAAATGACCTTTTAATGGCGTCAGACCGAGGCTCTGCATCTGTCCTCGTGCTACTAGACCTTAGTGCTGCCTTTGACACCATCGATCACCACATTCTTTTGGAGAGACTGGAAACCCAAATTGGTCTACACGGACAAGTTCTGGCCTGGTTTAGATCCTACCTGTCGGAAAGATATCAGTTTGTCTCTGTGAATGGTCTGTCCTCCGACAAATCAACTGTACATTTCGGTGTTCCTCAAGGTTCCGTTTTTAGGACCACTATTGTTTTCACTATATATTTTACCTCTTGGAGATGTTATTCGAAAACATAATGTTAACTTTCACTGCTATGCGGATGACACACAGCTGTACATTTCAATGAAGCATGGTGAAGCCCCAAAATTGCCCTCGCTAGAAGCCTGTGTTTCAGACATAAGGAAGTGGATGGCTGAAAACTTTTTACTTTTAAACTCGGACAAAACAGAGATGCTTGTACTAGGTCCCAAGAAACAAAGAGATCTTCTGTTAAATCTGACAATTCATCTTGATGGTTGTAAAGTCGTCTCAAATAAAACTGTGAAGGACCTAGGCGTTACTCTTGACCCTGATCTCTCTTTTGACGAACATATCAAGACTGTTTCAAGGACAGCTTTTTTCCATCTACGTAACATTGCAAAAATCAGAAATTTTCTGTCCAAAAATGATGCAGAAAAATTAATCCATGCATTTGTTACTTCTAGATTAGACTACTGCAATGCTCTATTTTCCGGCTACCCGGATAAAGCACTAAATAAACTTCAGTTAGTGCTAAATACGGCTGCTAGAATCCTGACTAGAACCAAGAAATTTGATCATATTACTCCAGTGCTAGCTTCCCTACACTGGCTTCCTGTTAAGGCAAGGGCTGATTTCAAGGTTTTACTGTTAACCTATAAAGCGTTACATGGGCTTGCTCCTACCTATCTTTCCGAGTTGGTCCTGCCGTACATACCAATACGTACGCTACGGTCACAAGACGCAGGCCTCCTAATTGTCCCTAGAATTTCTAAGCAAACAGCGGGAGGCAGGGCTTTCTCCTATAGATCTCCATTTTTATGGAACAGTCTGCCTACCCATGTGAGAGACGCAGACTCGGTCTCAACCTTTAAGTCTTTACTGAAGACTTATCTCTTCAGTAGGTCATATGATTGAGTGTAGTCTGGCCCAGGAGTGTGAAGGTGAACGGAAAGGCTGGAGCAACGAACAGCCCTTGCTGTCTCTGCCGGGCCGGTTCCCTCTCCACTGGGGTTCTCTGCCTCTAACCCTGTTGCAGGGGCTGAGTCACTGGCTTGCTGGTGCTCTTTCATGCCGTCCCTGGGAGGGGTGCGTCACTTGAGTGGGTTGAGTTACTGACGTGATCTTCCTGTCTGGGTTGGCGCCCCCCCTTGGTTTGTGCTGTGGTGGAGACCTCTGTGGGCTATACTCGGCCTTGTCTCAGGATTGTAAGTTGGTGGTTGGGGATATCCCTCTAGTGGTGCGGGGGCTGTGCTTTGGCGGAGTGGGTGGGGTTATATCCTTCCTGTTTGGCCCTGTCCGGGGGTTTCTTCGGATGGGGCCACAGTGTCTCCGGACCGCTCCTGTCTCAGCCTCCAGTATTTATGCTGCAGTAGTTTATGTGTCGGGGGCTGGGGTTAGTTGGTTATACCTGGAGTACTTCTCCTGTCTTATCCAGTGTCCTGTGTGAATTTAAGTATGCTCTCTCTAATTCTCTCGTTCTCTCTTTCTCTCTGAGAACCTGAGCCCTAGGACCATACGTCAGGACTACCGGGCATGATGACACCTTGCTGTCCCCAGTCCGCCTGGCCTTGCTGCTATTCCAGTTTCAACTGTTCTGCCTGCGGCTACGAAACCCCTACCTGTCCCAGACCTGCTGTTTTCAACTCTAAATGATCGGCTATGAAAAGCCAACTGAGAGACCTGAGCCCTAGGACCATACGTCGGGACTACCGGCCGTGGTGACTCCTTGCTGTCCCCAGTCCGCCTGGCCTTGCTGCTATTCCAGTTTAAACTGTTCTGCCTGCGGTTATGGAACCCCTACCTGTCCCAGACCTGCTGTTTTAAACTCTAATGATCGGCTATGAAAAGCCAACTGAGATTTATTCCTGATTATTATTTGACCATGCTTGTCACTTATGAACATTTTTGAACATCTTGGCATGGTTCTGTTATAATCTCCACCCGGCACAGCCAGAAGAGGACTGGCCACCCCTCATAGCCTGGTTCCTCTCTAGGTTTCTTCCTAGGTTTTGCCTTTCTAGGGAGTTTTTCCTAGCCACCGTGCTTCTACACCTGCATTACTAGCTGTTTGGGGTTTTAGGCTGGGTTTCTGTACAGCACTTCGAGATATTAGCTGATGTAAGAAGGGCTATATAAAATAAAATTGATTGATTGATTGATTGATTGATCATGCTCTATCAACTGAGCTACATCCCTGCCGGCCATTCCCTCCCCTACCCTGGACCAATTGCGTGCCGCCCCATGGGTCTCCCGGTCGCGGCCGGCTACGACAGAGCCTGGATTCGAACCAGGATCTCTAGTGGCACAGCTAGCACTGCGATGCAGTGCCTTAGACCACTGCGCCACTCGGGATTCTTCACACACCACAGTAAGACATTATCCTATTAATCCTTTTCATGCTTTTTTGAATTTCAATCAAAGCAACCTTTGCTTCTATTCTTATGCTGAACAAAAATATAAACGCAACATTGCATATAAGGAAATCAGTCAATTGAAATAAATAAATTCGGCCCTAATCTAATGGATTTCACATGACTGGGAACACAGATTTTTTTTTAAAGGTAGGGGCGTGGATCAGAGTAACCAGTCAGTATCTGGTGTGACCACCATTTGCCTCGTGCAACGCAACACATCTCCTTCGCATAGAGTTGATCAGGCTGTTGGTTGCGGCCTGTGGAATGTTGTCCCACTCCTCATCAATGACTGTGCGAAGTTGCTGGATATTGGCGGGAACTGGAACACGCTGTCGTACACGTCGATCCAGAGCATCCCAAACATGCTCAATGGGTGACATGTCTGGGGACTATGCAGGCCATGGAAGAACTGGAACATTTTCAGCTTCCAGAAATTGTGTACAGATCCTTGCAACATGATGCTGTGCATTATCATGCCGAAACATGAGGTGATGGCGGTGGATGAATGGAGTGACAATGGGCCTCAGGATCTCATCACGGTATCTCTGTGCATTGAAATTGCCATTGATAAAATGCAATTGTGTTCGTTGTCTGTAGCTTATGCTTGCCCATACCATAACCCCACCACCACCATGGGGCACTCTGTTCACAACGTTGACATCAGGAAACCCCTCACCCACAGGACACCATAGTCTGCCATCTGCCCGGTACAGTTGAAAACCGGGATTCATCCGTGAAGAGCACACTTCTCCAGCATAGCTGTGGCCATTGAAGGTGAGCATTTGCCCACTGAAGTCGGTTATGACGCCAAACTGCGGTCATGTCAAGACCCTGGTGAGGATGACGAGTATGCAGATGAGCGTCCCTGAGACGGTTTCTGACAGTTTGTGCAGAAATTCTTTGGTTGTGCAATCCCACAGTTTCATCAGCTGTCTGGGTGGCTGGTCTCAGACGATCCCACTGGTGAAGAAGCCAGATGCGGAAGTCCTGGGCTGGCGTGGTTACACGTGGTCTGTGGTTGCGATGCCGGTTGGACGTACTGCCAAATTCTCTAAAATGACGTTGGAGGCGTCTTATGGTAGGGGAAATTAACATTCAATTATCTGGCAACAGCTCTGTTGGACTATTCATGGTCTCGATGAACAGCTGAGGTCTTGAACAGCTGAGGTCTTGAGGTCAGCTGAGTGGTAGAATCAGGTGTGGTACCACTGGGCTTGACGAACAGCTGAGTGGTAGAACCAGGTGTGGTACCACTGGGCTTGACGAACAGCTGAGTGGTAGAACCAGGTGTGGTACCACTGGGCTTGACGAACAGCTGAGTGGTAGAACCAGGTGTGGTACCACTGGGCTTGACGAACAGCTGAGTGGTAGAACCAGGTGTGGTACCACTGGGCTTGACGAACAGCTGAGTGGTAGAACCAGGTGTGGTACCACTGGGCTTGACGAACAGCTGAGTGGTAGAACCAGGTGTGGTATCACTGGGCTTGACGAACAGCTGAGTGGTAGAACCAGGTGTGGTACCACTGGGCTTGACGAACAGCTGAGTGGTAGAACCAGGTGTGGTACCGCTGGGCTTGACGAACAGCTGAGTAGTAGAACCAGGTGTGGTACCACTGGGCTTGATGAATAGCTGAGTGGTAGAACCAGGTGTGGTACCACTGGGCTTGATGAATAGCTGAGTGGTAGAATCAGGTGTGGTACCACTGGGCTTGACGATCAGCTGAGTGGTAGAACCAGGTGTGGTACCACTGGGCTTGACGAACAGCTGAGTGGTAGAACCAGGTGTGGTACCACTGGGCTTGACGAACAGCTGAGTGGTAGAACCAGGTGTGGTACCACTGGGCTTGACGAACAGCTGAGTGGTAGAACCAGGTGTGGTACCACTGGGCTTGACGAACAGCCTGCATAACCTTGTAGATCGTCAAGAGCAACTTTGGTAACTCCTGATTCAACCAACCACTGTAAATAAATGACCAACGGCTGAGAAACATCTGGAAAAATACAAAGTCATTAGACAAGTACAAAACTCTTAAGATAAATTATAGACATATTTACAAATCTGAAAGTGGATAGGTGCTCTAAACCCTTGAATAGAAAAACCTCAGCTATAAATGTCCTAAGTAATGCTGAACACAGCTGTCCAACATCCTCATTTATAAATAGGAAAACAGGTGGGAGAACTCACAGATTTGGAACAGAACATACATTTTTAAATATTGACAGTGTGCGAAGTAGCGTGTTTACTGCGTGAATTTGAATTGCCATGAGTTGTTTGTCAGTTCCACATGGGCCAGCTTGCATTTCTCCGTGACAGGCACATTCCCACAATCACCCCCCCAATCTGCCATAAAGCACTGTGGCGATTGGATTGCATCTCTACAGATGAGGGCAAAGACCTCTTCCTTGAGAGTCTGAGAGCTGGTCTTTCCTCCGTTCTAGCGAGACACACACAGTAGTACACACCACCACACTCACTGCCACTCGCCTGCCACTCCACCAACCCAAAGGCCACCCCACTCACTGCCACTCGCCTGCCACTCCACCAACCCAAAGGCCACCCCACTCACTGCCACTCGCCTGCCACTCCACCAACCCAAAGGCCACCCCACTCACTGCCACTCGCCTGCCACTCCACCAACCCAAAGGCCTCTTTCAAGAGCCGCCTAATAAATATACATAAGTGTGTGTGTCGGGGATGGGGATTGTCAAAACTATAAATTAATAATTGTCAAAATGTATCCAACCTTCAGATACACATGCGGTACTTCTAGCCTTTACAAATACGAACCCTGTTCTTAAAACGCTGATTTCGACAGATCATTTTAACGGACAGTCCTGAAGTGTTTGTTCCAAAACTATTCTGGGTCGTTTGTTTCCTCTTGCTTGGTTCAAATACAAACAGTCTAAAACAGTTGATTTGTTGGAAACAGATTCATTTCATCAAGTAGCTAAACAAGTTAGCGAGCATGTCATTTTCTCAGGGCTGACCTTTATTTTTTATTTTTAGAAAAGCTTGGAGTGAGATTTACTGTGTGAATTGTATTGCCCTCTGGCACAATCCCTACACGGGGGGGTTGACTGTTTTAAAGCTTTGACTGTTTGTTTTGACTGTGCCAGAGGGCACAGATTTGACTGTTTTAAAGCTAATTTCCTGTTTTACGTATTTCGACATGGCTTAGGCATATGACCAATCAGCTGTATTCAGGATGTTTTGAACACTAAATGAATACAAAAAATGTGACTACTTTTTTACTTTGAGACTTTTTGGGAATTAAATGTAAAGTATGCTAATGTTTTTTAGGTGGTTTGACGCTTTATTCAGACAGTAATTAAATGATATAGGTAGACCGACAAATGCTAGAAACAGTGGGAAGGTTGGAAGCAGGGATTGATCCCTGTTCTCATGTGGAAAGTGCTAGAAACAGTGGGAAGGTTGGAAGCAGGGATTGATCCCTGTTCTCATGTGGAAAGTGCTAGAAACAGTGGGAAGGTTGGAAGCAGGGATTGATCCCTGTTCTCATGTGGAAAGTGCTAGAAACAGTGGGAAGGTTGGAAGCAGGGATTGATCCCTGTTCTCATGTGGAAAGTGCTAGAAACAGTGGGAAGGTTGGAAGCAGGGATTGATCCCTGTTCTAATGTGGAAAGTTGTATGCGACACGTGCTGGGGAGTGTTACCACTACACCAAGGCTCTGCATAGGAAATGTTAATATTAATGGTTGATGGCAGTGGGTAACCAAATTATAGATTGCAGTCTGCTTGTCCATAGACTACTTTCAAGGTAAGGACACAAACATTTTATATTTTGTAATTAGGGTGAACTCTCTTTAAAATAGGTCTGGAAGAAAATCCTGCTTGCTCTCCAGCAGGGTTGGCCACCCCTGAGCTATGTTTCCCAAGTGCCGGGTGTTTGAAAATGTTCTCGTCATATAACAATTCATTTATCAAAATCACCCAACCTTCAAGAAAAAATCTAATGAATATCAATATTCAGGTGGTTTATGCCTACTAGTTGAATATCCTCACCGTCATCTTCCTCTACATAGACACAATATGATGCCTTTATGAGTTGTGAGTCTCCCTACCGTCTCTGCCTAGCATGTGCACGTCAAAAACTATATTTGTTTCTTGGAGTATTTCACATCCAATGCTTATTTGTATGACTTATTGAAAACAGTCCATGAATGGCCGCAAAAAAATACACAGCCTCATATAATTCATCTTCAAACACACAAGTAGGGCATATCAGATTTCAAATATGTGATTACACTGGCGACACTGGGAAGAAGTAGAATAGTACAATAGACGTGGGGAATACCGGTGGTGCTGTTGCTGAAGATGTCACGCCCTGCCGTTGAGATCTCCAGTTGAGTTGGTCAGGGTGGGAATTCTATGTCATGTGTTTCTATGTTGGCCGGGTTGTGGTTCCCAATCAAAGGCAGCTGTCGATCGTTGTCTCCTGATTGAGGATCATACTTAGGTAGCCATTTTGCCTACCTATGTTGTGGGGATCTTGTTTCGGTTTTTTAGGCTTGTTGCTGTTAGCGTTTGAACTTCACGGTCTGTTGGATTTTGTTATTTTGTCAAGTGTTTATTTATAAACGACTATGTACGCATACCACGCGGCACCTTGGTCCGACCATTTATTTATACAACGAACGCGACAGACAAGCACAGTAATTACCCTGTATTATTGCCCCGTTAAGAACGGGAATTGTTCGCACTGATCTGACTAAATAAAGTAAAGAGCTAATAAAATCTCCTGAAGACTAGATTACATAAATCTACCCCTTTCACGCTATCCACATGATTTTTATATGTATTGTGTTGTTGTCGCTGTCGTCATGGTTACATCCCTGAGATGAGAAGAAATGAGTCGACACTTTGGGAGAAGGACAATGGATATGCAGTCCAATGATAACGGTCACACACTTTGGGGAGAAGGACAATGGATATGCAGTCCAATGATAACGGTCACACACTTTGGGAGAAGGACAATGGATATTCAGCCCAATGTTAACGGCCACACACTTTGGGAGAAGGACAATGGATATTCAGTCCAATGTTAACGGGCACAGACTTTGTGAGAAGGACAATGGATATGCAGTCCAATGTTAACGGGCACAGACTTTGAGAGAAGGACAATGGATATGCAGTCCAATGTTAACGGCCACAGACACCTTTTGAGTCCGTAGTAAAAAAGGTATTCCATAAAAGGGCAGATAATTGACACAAGATGCTGCAGTAGTAAGTAGTAGTGAAATCCATAATTAACCAGCTCTGGATCCATTAGGGAGACCTTTAGGACCCATTCCTCCTGTTGAGCCCATAATTAACCAGCTCTGGATCCATTAGGGAGACCTTTAGGACTCATTCCTCCTGTTGAGCCCATAATTAACCAGCTCTGGATCCATTAGGGAGACCTTTAGGACTCATTCCTCCTGTTGAGCCCATAATTAACCAGCTCTGGATCCATTAGGGGAGACCTTTAGGACCCATTCCTCCTGTTGAGCCCATAATTAACCAGCTCTGGATCCATTAGGGAGACCTTTAGGACCCATTCCTCCTGTTGAGCCCATAATTAACCAGCTCGGGATCCATTAGGGAGAACTTTAGGACTCATTCCTCCTGTTGAGCCCATAATTAACCAGCTCTGGATCCATTAGGGAGACCTTTAGGACCCATTCCTCCTGTTGAGCCCATAATTAACCAGCTCTGGATCCATTAGGGAGGCCTTTAGGACTCATTCCTCCTGTTGAGCCCATAATTAACCAGCTCTGGATCCATTAGGGAGGCCTTTAGGACTCATTCCTCCTGTTGAGCCCATAATTAACCAGCTCTGGATCCATTAGGGAGACCTTTAGGACCCATTCCTCCTGTTGAGCCCATAATTAACCAGCTCTGGATCCATTAGGGAGGCCTTTAGGACTCATTCCTCCTGTTGAGCCCATAATTAACCAGCTCTGGATCCATTAGGGAGACCTTTAGGACCCATTCCTCCTGTTGAGCCCATAATTAACCAGCTCTGGATCCATTAGGGAGGCCTTTAGGACTCATTCCTCCTGTTGAGCCCATAATTAACCAGCTCTGGATCCATTAGGGAGACCTTTAGGACTCATTCCTCCTGTTGAGCCCATAATTAACCAGCTCTGGATCCATTAGGGAGGCCTTTAGGACTCATTCCTCCTGTTGAGCCCATAATTAACCAGCTCTGGATCCATTAGGGAGACCTTTAGGACTCATTCCTCCTGTTGAGCCCATAATTAACCAGCTCTGGATCCATTAGGGAGACCTTTAGGACCCATTCCTCCTGTTGAGCCCATAATTAACCAGCTCTGGATCCATTAGGGAGACCTTTAGGACCCATTCCTCCTGTTGAGCCCATAATTAACCAGCTCTGGATCCATTAGGGAGACCTTTAGGACCCATTCCTCCTGTTGAGCCCATAATTAACCAGCTCTGGATCCATTAGGGAGACCTTTAGGACTCATTCCTCCTGTTGAGCCCATAATTAACCAGCTCTGGATCCATTAGGGAGACCTTTAGGACCCATTCCTCCTGTTGAGCCCATAATTAACCAGCTCTGGATCCATTAGGGAGACCTTTAGGACTCATTCCTCCTGTTGAGCCCATAATTAACCAGCTCTGGATCCATTAGGGAGACCTTTAGGACTCATTCCTCCTGTTGAGCCCATAATTAACCAGCTCTGGATCCATTAGGGAGACCTTTAGGAATCATTCCTCCTGTTGAGCCCATAATTAACCAGCTCTGGATCCATTAGGGGAGACCTTTAGGACTCATTCCTCCTGTTGAGCCCATAATTAACCAGCTCTGGATCCATTAGGGAGACCTTTAGGACTCATTCCTCCTGTTGAGCCCATAATTAACCAGCTCTGGATCCATTAGGGAGACCTTTAGGACTCATTCCTCCTGTTGAGCCCATAATTAACCAGCTCTGGATCCATTAGGGAGGCCTTTAGGACCCATTCCTCCTGTTGAGCCCATAATTAACCAGCTCTGGATCCATTAGGGAGACCTTTAGGACCCATTCCTCCTGTTGAGCCCATAATTAACCAGCTCTGGATCCATTAGGGAGACCTTTAGGACTCATTCCTCCTGTTGAGTCCATAATTAACCAGCTCTGGATCCATTAGGGAGACCTTTAGGACCCATTCCTCCTGTTGAGCCCATAATTAACCAGCTCTGGATCCATTAGGGGAGACCTTTAGGACTCATTCCTCCTGTTGAGCCCATAATTAACCAGCTCTGGATCCATTAGGGGAGACCTTTAGGACTCATTCCTCCTGTTGAGCCCATAATTAACCAGCTCTGGATCCATTAGGGAGACCTTTAGGACCCATTCCTCCTGTTGAGCCCATAATTAACCACCTCTGGATCCATTAGGGAGACCTTTAGGACTCATTCCTCCTGTTGAGCCCATAATTAACCAGCTCTGGATCCATTAGGGAGACCTTTAGGACTCATTCCTCCTGTTGAGCCCATAATTAACCAGCTCTGGATCCATTAGGGAGACCTTTAGGACCCATTCCTCCTGTTGAGCCCCTACCCTGCCTGCTGTAAACCATTTCTCCATCTCATTCCTCCTGTTGAGCCCCTATCCTGCCTGGTGTAAACCATTTCTCCATCTCATTCCTCCTGTTGAGCCCCTACCCTGCCTGCTGTAAACCATTTCTCCATCTCATTCCTCCTGTTGAGCCCCCTACCCTGCCTGCTGTAAACCATTTCTCCATCTCATTCCTCCTGTTGAGCCCCTACCCTGCCTGCTGTAAACCATTTCTCCATCTCATTCCTCCTGTTGAGCCCCTACCCTGCCTGCTGGAAACCATTTCTCCATCTCATTCCTCCTGTTGAGCCCCTACCCTGCCTGCTGTAAACCATTTCTCCATCTCATTCCTCCTGTTGAGCCCCTACCCTGCCTGCTGTAAACCATTTCTCCATCTCATTCCTCCTGTTGAGCCCCTACCCTGCCTGCTGTAAACCATTTCTCCATCTCATTCCTCCTGTTGAGCCCCTACCCTGCCTGCTGTAAACCATTTCTCCATCTCATTCCTCCTGTTGAGCCCCTACCCTGCCTGCTGTAAACCATTTCTCCATCTCATTCCTCCTGTTGAGCCCCTACCCTGCCTGCTGTAAACCATTTCTCCATCTCATTCCTCCTGTTGAGCCCCTACCCTGCCTGCTGTAAACCATTTCTCCATCTCATTCCTCCTGTTGAGCCCCTACCCTGCCTGCTGTAAACCATTTCTCCATCTCATTCCTCCTGTTGAGCCCCTACCCTGCCTGCTGTAAACCATTTCTCCATCTCATTCCTCCTGTTGAGCCCCTACCCTGCCTGCTGTAAACCATTTCTCCATCTCATTCCTCCTGTTGAGCCCCACCCTGCCAGCTGTAAACCATTTCTCCATCTCATTCCTCCTGTTGAGCCCCACCCTGCCAGCTGTAAACCATTTCTCCATCTCATTCCTCCTGTTGAGCCCCTACCCTGCCTGCTCTAAACCATTTCTCCATCTCATTCCTCCTGTTGAGCCCCTACCCTGCCTGCTGTAAACCATTTCTCCATCTCATTCCTCCTGTTGAGCCCCTACCCTGCCTGCTGTAAACCATTTCTCCATCTCTTTCCTCCTGTTCAGCCCCTACCCTGCCTGCTGTAAACCATTTCTCCATCCCATTGCCCCAGATTAAGTATGAAACATGTATGCACTCACTAACTGTAAGTGGCTCTGGATAGAGCGTCTGGTAAATGACTAAAATGTCAATGTTAATCAGATGATGGGGAGAGGCTGTGACTGTAATTGTGTCAACGTTAATCAGATGAAGGGGAGAGGCTGTGACTGTAATTGTGTCAACGTTAATCAGATGAAGGGGAGAGGCTGTGACTGTAATTGTGTCAACGTTAATCAGATGAAGGGGAGAGGCTGTGACTGTAATTGTGTCAACGTTAATCAGATGAAGGGGAGAGGCTGTGACTGTAATTGTGTCAACGTTAATCAGATGAAGGGGAGAGGCTGTGACTGTAATTGTGTCAACGTTAATCAGATGAAGGGGAGAGGCTGTGACTGTAATTGTGTCAACGTTAATCAGATGAAGGGGAGAGGCTGTGACTGTAATTGTGTCAACGTTAATCAGATGAAGGGGAGAGGCTGTGACTGTAATTGTGTCAACGTTAATCAGATGAAGGGGAGAGGCTGTGACTGTAATTGTGTCAACGTTAATCAGATGAAGGGGAGAGGCTGTGACTGTAATTGTGTCAACGTTAATCAGATGAAGGGGAGAGGCTGTGACTGTAATTGTGTCAACGTTAATCAGATGAAGGGGAGAGGCTGTGACTGTAATTGTGTCAACGTTAATCAGATGAAGGGGAGAGGCTGTGACTGTAATTGTGTCAACGTTAATCAGATGAAGGGGAGAGGCTGTGACTGTAATTGTGTCAACGTTAATCAGATGAAGGGGAGAGGCTGTGACTGTAATTGTGTCAACGTTAATCAGATGAAGGGGAGAGGCTGTGACTGTAATTGATGCGGTAAATTGCTTTTTTTATTTTTTGTGTCAATGACTGAATGTGATGAACTCCCTTTATTGTGTATGTGTGTCTCCCCTTTTTGAACGTTTAATAAAACCTTTATTCAGCCAAGAAATCCATATTTTCATTGATGAAATATTCAGCAGACTGAACAGTCATGTACCAATGAGATGAACTAGTTGCTATTCAGCCCCATCTAGCCTTGGTATGGAATAACTGACAAAGTACCTCCGCCTTAGGAAATCAATGGGGGGAAAAAGTCACGCTTCCAGTTGGCACCAATAGGAAATCAATGGGGGAAAAGTCACGCTTCCAGTTGGCACCAATCTTTATTTGACTTACTGTAATACAGAGATACAGACCGAACAAAAACACACATTTAATCTGACAATGTCTTCATTGTGTCTCAATTGAAAGCATAGTCTTATTTTATTCACCATTTCAATAATGAAAGAGCAATGCCTGTATTACACGGCCAGCAGGCTCAGACAATATCCATAATGACTACAGAGAAAGTACTAACACTTCAAGACCTTATGGTCATTTGGCTTTTCACAAAGACGTCATGGTAAGTAATGGAATCCAGGTTTGTGGGTCAGTGACTGGAGGGGGAGACAGAACCAGTGGAGGCAGCAACAGGCTGGTAGAGGGGGAACCAGCTGGGATTGGGCCGGGCCCTTCCAGGTGTCAGGCCAGGTTGTCCTCAGTCACAGTCCAAGAGCCTCAGGCCCTCCGGAAGGGAGAGTCAGAGAAAAGATGAGGGTTAGTGAGATCATGACTGAGATCATAGGACACCACATACACTGGGAGTAGAGACTAGTGAGACTAAGACCATAGGACACCACATACACTGGGAGTAGAGACTAGTGAGACCATAGGACACCACATACACTGGGAGTAGAGACTAGTGAGACCATAGGACACCACATACACTGGGAGTAGAGACTAGTGAGACTAAGACCATAGGACACCACATACACTGGGAGTAGAGACTAGTGAGACTAAGACCATAGGACACCACATACACTGGGAGTAGAGACTAGTGAGACCATAGGACACCACATACACTGGGAGTAGAGACTAGTGAGACCATAGGACACTACATACACTGGGAGTAGAGACTAGTGAGACTAAGACCATAGGACACCACATACACTGGGAGTAGAGACTAGTGAGACTAAGACCATAGGACACCACATACACTGGGAGTAGAGACTAGTGAGACCATAGGACACCACATACACTGGGAGTAGAGACTAGTGAGACCATAGGACACCACATACACTGTGAGTAGAGACTAGTGAGACTAAGACCATAGGACACCACATACACTGGGAGTAGAGACTAGTGAGACTAAGACCATAGGACACCACATACACTGGGAGTAGAGACTAGTGAGACTAAGACCATAGGACACCACATACACTGGGAGTAGAGACTAGTGAGACTAAGACCATAGGACACCACATACACTGGGAGTAGAGACTAGTGAGACCATAGGACACCACATACACTGGAGTAGAGACTAGTGAGACTAAGACCATAGGACACCACATACACTGGGAGTAGAGACTAGTGACACTAAGACCATAGGACACCACATACACTGGGAGTAGAGACTAGTGAGACTAAGACCATAGGACACCACATACACTGGGAGTAGAGACTAGTGAGACTAAGACCATAGGACACCACATACACTGGGAGTAGAGACTAGTGAGACCATAGGACACCACATACACTGGGAGTAGAGACTAGTGAGACCGTAGGACACTACATACACTGGGAGTAGAGACTAGTGAGACCATAGGACACTACATACACTGGGAGTAGAGACTAGTGAGACTAAGACCATAGGACACTACATACACTGGGAGTAGAGACTAGTGAGACCATAGGACACCACATACACTGGGAGTAGAGACTAGTGAGACTAAGACCATAGGACACTACATACACTGGGAGTAGAGACTAGTGAGACCATAGGACACTACATACACTGGGAGTAGAGACTAGTGAGACTAAGACCATAGGACACCACATACACTGGGAGTAGAGACTAGTGAGACTAAGACCATAGGACACCACATACACTGGAGGTAGAGACTAGTGAGACCATAGGACACCACATACACTGGGAGTAGAGACTAGTGAGACTAAGACCATAGGACACCACATACACTGGGAGTAGAGACTATTGAGACCAAGACCATAGGACACCACATACACTGGGAGTAGAGACTAGTGAGACTAAGACCATAGGACACCACATACACTGGGAGTAGAGACTAGTGAGACTAAGACCATAGGACACCACATACACTGGGAGTAGAGACTAGTGAGACTAAGACCATAGGACACCACATACACTGGGAGTAGAGACTAGTGAGACCATAGGACACCACATACACTGGGAGTAGAGACTAGTGAGACCATAGGACACCACATACACTGGGAGTAGAGACTAGTGAGACTAAGACCATAGGACACCACATACACTGGGAGTAGAGACTAGTGAGACTAAGACCATAGGACACCACATACACTGGGAGTAGAGACTAGTGAGACCATAGGACACCACATACACTGGGGGTAGAGACTAGTGAGACTAAGACCATAGGACACCACATACACTGGGAGTAGAGACTAGTGAGACTAAGACCATAGGACACCACATACACTGGGAGTAGAGACTAGTGAGACTAAGACCATAGGACACCACATACACTGGGAGTAGAGACTAGTGAGACTAAGACCATAGGACACCACATACACTGGGAGTAGAGACTAGTGAGACTAAGACCATAGGACACCGACATACACTGGGAGTAGAGACTAGTGAGACCATAGGACACCACATACACTGGGAGTAGAGACTAGTGAGACTAAGACCATAGGACACTACATACACTGGGAGTAGAGACTAGTGAGACTAAGACCATAGGACACCACATACACTGGGAGTAGAGACTAGTGAGACCATAGGACACCACATACACTGGGAGTAGAGACTAGTGAGACCATAGGACACCACATACACTGTGAGTAGAGACTAGTGAGACTAAGACCATAGGACACCACATACACTGGGAGTAGAGACTAGTGAGACTAAGACCATAGGACACCACATACACTGGGAGTAGAGACTAGTGAGACTAAGACCATAGGACACCACATACACTGGGAGTAGAGACTAGTGAGACCATAGGACACCACATACACTGGAGTAGAGACTAGTGAGACTAAGACCATAGGACACCACATACACTGGGAGTAGAGACTAGTGACACTAAGACCATAGGACACCAAATACACTGGGAGTAGAGACTAGTGAGACTAAGACCATAGGACACCACATACACTGGGAGTAGAGACTAGTGAGACTAAGACCATAGGACACCACATACACTGGGAGTAGAGACTAGTGAGACCATAGGACACCACATACACTGGGAGTAGAGACTAGTGAGACCGTAGGACACTACATACACTGGGAGTAGAGACTAGTGAGACCATAGGACACTACATACACTGGGAGTAGAGACTAGTGAGACTAAGACCATAGGACACTACATACACTGGGAGTAGAGACTAGTGAGACCATAGGACACTACATACACTGGGAGTAGACACTAGTGAGACTAAGACCATAGGACACCACATACACTGGGAGTAGAGACTAGTGAGACTAAGACCATAGGACACCACATACACTGGGGGTAGAGACTAGTGAGACCATAGGACACCACATACACTGGGAGTAGAGACTAGTGAGACTAAGACCATAGGACACCACATACACTGGGAGTAGAGACTATTGAGACTAAGACCATAGGACACCACATACACTGGGAGTAGAGACTAGTGAGACTAAGACCATAGGACACCACATACACTGGGAGTAGAGACTAGTGAGACCATAGGACACCACATACACTGGGAGTAGAGACTAGTGAGACCATAGGACACCACATACACTGGGAGTAGAGACTAGTGAGACTAAGACCATAGGACACCACATACACTGGGAGTAGAGACTAGTGAGACTAAGACCATAGGACACCACATACACTGGGAGTAGAGACTAGTGAGACCATAGGACACTACATACACTGGGAGTAGAGACTAGTGAGACCATAGGACACCACATACACTGGGAGTAGAGACTAGTGAGACTAAGACCATAGGACACCACATACACTGGGAGTAGAGACTAGTGAGACTAAGACCATAGGACACCACATACACTGGGAGTAGAGACTATTGAGACCATAGGACACCACATACATTGGGAGTAGAGACTAGTGAGACCATAGGACATCACATACACTGAGAGTAGAGACTAGTGAGACTAAGACCATAGGACACTACATACACTAGGAGTAGAGACTAGTGAGACCGTGAGGACACCACATACACTGGGAGTAGAGACTAGTGAGACCATAGGACACCACATACACTGGGAGTAGAGACTAGTGAGACTAAGACCATAGGACACCACATACACTGGGAGTAGAGACTAGTGAGACTAAGACCATAGGACACCACATACACTGGGAGTAGAGACTAGTGAGACTAAAACCATAGGACACCACATACACTGGGAGTAGAGACTAGTGAGACCATAGGACACCACATACACTGGGAGTAGAGACTAGTGAGACCATAGGACATCACATACACTGGGAGTAGAGACTAGTGAGACTAAGACCATAGGACACTACATACACTAGGAGTAGAGACTAGTGAGACCATAGGACACTACATACACTGGGAGTAGAGACTAGTGAGACTAAGACCATAGGACACTACATACACTGGGAGTAGAGACTAGTGAGACCATAGGACACCACATACACTGGGAGTAGAGACTAGTGAGAATAAGACCATAGGACACCACATACACTGGGAGTAGAGACTAGTGAGACTAAGACCATAGGACACCACATACACTGGGGTTAGAGACTAGTGAGACCATAGGACACTACATACACTGGGAGTAGAGACTAGTGAGACTAAGACCATAGGACACCACATACACTGGGAGTAGAGACTAGTGAGACTAAGACCATAGGACACCACATACACTGGGAGTAGAGACTAGTGAGACCATAGGACACCACATACACTGGGAGTAGAGACTAGTGAGACTAAGACCATAGGACACCACATACACTGGGAGTAGAGACTATTGAGACTAAGACCATAGGACACCACATACACTGGGAGTAGAGACTAGTGAGACTAAGACCATAGGACACCACATACACTGGGAGTAGAGACTAGTGAGACTAAGACCATAGGACACCACATACACTGGGAGTAGAGACTAGTGAGACTAAGACCATAGGACACCACATACACTGGGAGTAGAGACTAGTGAGACTAAGACCATAGGACACCACATACACTGGGAGTAGAGACTAGTGAGACTAAGACCATAGGACACCACATACACTGGGAGTAGAGACTAGTGAGACCATAGGACACCACATACACTGGGAGTAGAGACTAGTGAGACTAAGACCATAGGACACTACATACACTGGGAGTAGAGACTAGTGAGACTAAGACCATAGGACACCACATACACTGGGAGTAGAGACTAGTGAGACCATAGGACACCACATACACTGGGAGTAGAGACTAGTGAGACCATAGGACACCACATACACTGTGAGTAGAGACTAGTGAGACTAAGACCATAGGACACCACATACACTGGGAGTAGAGACTAGTGAGACTAAGACCATAGGACACCACATACACTGGGATTAGAGACTAGTGAGACTAAGACCATAGGACACCACATACACTGGGAGTAGAGACTAGTGAGACCATAGGACACCACATACACTGGAGTGAGAGACTAGTGAGACTAAGACCATAGGACACCACATACACTGGGAGTAGAGACTAGTGACACTAAGACCATAGGACACCAAATACACTGGGAGTAGAGACTAGTGAGACTAAGACCATAGGACACCACATACACTGGGAGTAGAGACTAGTGAGACTAAGACCATAGGACACCACATACACTGGGAGTAGAGACTAGTGAGACCATAGGACACCACATACACTGGGAGTAGAGACTAGTGAGACCGTAGGACACTACATACACTGGGAGTAGAGACTAGTGAGACCATAGGACACTACATACACTGGGAGTAGAGACTAGTGAGACTAAGACCATAGGACACTACATACACTGGGAGTAGAGACTAGTGAGACCATAGGACACTACATACACTGGGAGTAGAGACTAGTGAGACTAAGACCATAGGACACCACATACACTGGGAGTAGAGACTAGTGAGACTAAGACCATAGGACACCACATACACTGGGGGGTAGAGACTAGTGAGACCATAGGACACCACATACACTGGGAGTAGAGACTAGTGAGACTAAGACCATAGGACACCACATACACTGGGAGTAGAGACTATTGAGACTAAGACCATAGGACACCACATACACTGGGAGTAGAGACTAGTGAGACTAAGACCATAGGACACCACATACACTGGGAGTAGAGACTAGTGAGACCATAGGACACCACATACACTGGGGAGTAGAGACTAGTGAGACCATAGGACACCACATACACTGGGAGTAGAGACTAGTGAGACTAAGACCATAGGACACCACATACACTGGGAGTAGAGACTAGTGAGACTAAGACCATAGGACACCACATACACTGGGAGTAGAGACTAGTGAGACCATAGGACACTATACACTGGGAGTAGAGACTAGTGAGACCATAGGACACCACATACACTGGGAGTAGAGACTAGTGAGACTAAGACCATAGGACACCACATACACTGGGAGTAGAGACTAGTGAGACTAAGACCATAGGACACCACATACACTGGGAGTAGAGACTATTGAGACCATAGGACACCACATACATTGGGAGTAGAGACTAGTGAGACCATAGGACATCACATACACTGGGAGTAGAGACTAGTGAGACTAAGACCATAGGACACTACATACACTAGGAGTAGAGACTAGTGAGACCGTAGGACACCACATACACTGGGAGTAGAGACTAGTGAGACCATAGGATACCACATACACTGGGAGTAGAGACTAGTGAGACTAAGACCATAGGACACCACATACACTGGGAGTAGAGACTAGTGAGACTAAGACCATAGGACACCACATACACTGGGAGTAGAGACTAGTGAGACTAAAACCATAGGACACCACATACACTGGGAGTAGAGACTAGTGAGACCATAGGACACCACATACACTGGGAGTAGAGACTAGTGAGACCATAGGACATCACATACACTGGGAGTAGAGACTAGTGAGACTAAGACCATAGGACACTACATACACTAGGAGTAGAGACTGAGTGAGACCGTAGGGACACTACATACACTGGGAGTAGAGACTAGTGAGACCATAGGACACTACATACACTGGGAGTAGAGACTAGTGAGACTAAGACCATAGGACACTACATACACTGGGAGTAGAGACTAGTGAGACCATAGGACACCACATACACTGGGAGTAGAGACTAGTGAGAATAAGACCATAGGACACCACATACACTGGGAGTAGAGACTAGTGAGACTAAGACCATAGGACACCACATACACTGGGGTTAGAGACTAGTGAGACCATAGGACACTACATACACTGGGAGTAGAGACTAGTGAGACTAAGACCATAGGACACCACATACACTGGGAGTAGAGACTAGTGAGACTAAGACCATAGGACACCACATACACTGGGAGTAGAGACTAGTGAGACCATAGGACACCACATACACTGGGAGTAGAGACTAGTGAGACTAAGACCATAGGACACCACATACACTGGGAGTAGAGACTATTGAGACTAAGACCATAGGACACCACATACACTGGGAGTAGAGACTAGTGAGACTAAGACCATAGGACACCACATACACTGGGAGTAGAGACTAGTGAGACTAAGACCATAGGACACCACATACACTGGGAGTAGAGACTAGTGAGACTAAGACCATAGGACACCACATACACTGGGAGTAGAGACTAGTGAGACTAAGACCATAGGACACCACATACACTGGGAGTAGAGACTAGTGAGACTAAGACCATAGGACACCACATACACTGGGAGTAGAGACTAGTGAGACCATAGGACACCACATACACTGGGAGTAGAGACTAGTGAGACTAAGACCATAGGACACTACATACACTGGGAGTAGAGACTAGTGAGACTAAGACCATAGGACACCACATACACTGGGGAGTAGAGACTAGTGAGACCATAGGACACCACATACACTGGGAGTAGAGACTAGTGAGACCATAGGACACCACATATACTGTGAGTAGAGACTAGTGAGACTAAGACCATAGGACACCACATACACTGGGAGTAGAGACTAGTGAGACTAAGACCATAGGACACCACATACACTGGGATTAGAGACTAGTGAGACTAAGACCATAGGACACCACATACACTGGGGAGTAGAGACTAGTGAGACCATAGGACACCACATACACTGGAGTAGAGACTAGTGAGACTAAGACCATAGGACACCACATACACTGGGAGTAGAGACTAGTGACACTAAGACCATAGGACACCAAATACACTGGGAGTAGAGACTAGTGAGACTAAGACCATAGGACACCACATACACTGGGAGTAGAGACTAGTGAGACTAAGACCATAGGACACCACATACACTGGGAGTAGAGACTAGTGAGACCATAGGACACCACATACACTGGGAGTAGAGACTAGTGAGACCGTAGGACACTACATACACTGGGAGTAGAGACTAGTGAGACCATAGGACACTACATACACTGGGAGTAGAGACTAGTGAGACTAAGACCATAGGACACTACATACACTGGGAGTAGAGACTAGTGAGACCATAGGACACTACATACACTGGGAGTAGAGACTAGTGAGACTAAGACCATAGGACACCACATACACTGGGAGTAGAGACTAGTGAGACTAAGACCATAGGACACCACATACACTGGGGGTAGAGACTAGTGAGACCATAGGACACCACATACACTGGGAGTAGAGACTAGTGAGACTAAGACCATAGGACACCACATACACTGGGAGTAGAGACTATTGAGACTAAGACCATAGGACACCACATACACTGGGAGTAGAGACTAGTGAGACTAAGACCATAGGACACCACATACACTGGGAGTAGAGACTAGTGAGACCATAGGACACCACATACACTGGGAGTAGAGACTAGTGAGACCATAGGACACCACATACACTGGGAGTAGAGACTAGTGAGACTAAGACCATAGGACACCACATACACTGGGAGTAGAGACTAGTGAGACTAAGACCATACGACACCACATACACTGGGAGTAGAGACTAGTGAGACCATAGGACACTACATACACTGGGAGTAGAGACTAGTGAGACCATAGGACACCACATACACTGGGAGTAGAGACTAGTGAGACTAAGACCATAGGACACCACATACACTGGGAGTAGAGACTAGTGAGACTAAGACCATAGGACACCACATACACTGGGAGTAGAGACTATTGAGACCATAGGACACCACATACATTGGGAGTAGAGACTAGTGAGACCATAGGACATCACATACACTGGGAGTAGAGACTAGTGAGACTAAGACCATAGGACACTACATACACTAGGAGTAGAGACTAGTGAGACCGTAGGACACCACATACATTGGGAGTAGAGACTAGTGAGACCATAGGACACCACATACACTGGGAGTAGAGACTAGTGAGACTAAGACCATAGGACACCACATACACTGGGAGTAGAGACTAGTGAGACTAAGACCATAGGACACCACATACACTGGGAGTAGAGACTAGTGAGACTAAAACCATAGGACACCACATACACTGGGAGTAGAGACTAGTGAGACCATAGGACACCACATACACTGGGAGTAGAGACTAGTGAGACCATAGGACATCACATACACTTGGAGGTGAGACTAGTGAGACTAAGACCATAGGACACTACATACACTAGGAGTAGAGACTAGTGAGACCGTAGGACACTACATACACTGGGAGTAGAGACTAGTGAGACCATAGGACACTACATACACTGGGAGTAGAGACTAGTGAGACTAAGACCATAGGACACTACATACACTGGGAGTAGAGACTAGTGAGACCATAGGACACCACATACACTGGGAGTAGAGACTAGTGAGAATAAGACCATAGGACACCACATACACTGGGAGTAGAGACTAGTGAGACTAAGACCATAGGACACCACATACACTGGGGTTAGAGACTAGTGAGACCATAGGACACTACATACACTGGGAGTAGAGACTAGTGAGACTAAGACCATAGGACACCACATACACTGGGAGTAGAGACTAGTGAGACTAAGACCATAGGACACCACATACACTGGGAGTAGAGACTAGTGAGACCATAGGACACCACATACACTGGGAGTAGAGACTAGTGAGACTAAGAACATAGGACACCACATACACTGGGAGTAGAGACTATTGAGACTAAGACCATAGGACACCACATACACTGGGAGTAGAGACTAGTGAGACCATAGGACACCACATACACTGGGAGTAGAGACTAGTGAGACCATAGGACACCACATACACTGTGAGTAGAGACTAGTGAGACTAAGACCATAGGACACCACATACACTGGGAGTAGAGACTAGTGAGACTAAGACCATAGGACACCACATACACTGGGAGTAGAGACTAGTGAGACTAAGACCATAGGACACCACATACACTGGGAGTAGAGACTAGTGAGACTAAGACCATAGGACACCACATACACTGGGAGTAGAGACTAGTGAGACCATAGGACACCACATACACTGGAGTAGAGACTAGTGAGACTAAGACCATAGGACACCACATACACTGGGAGTAGAGACTAGTGACACTAAGACCATAGGACACCACATACACTGGGAGTAGAGACTAGTGAGACTAAGACCATAGGACACCACATACAGTGGGAGTAGAGACTAGTGAGACTAAGACCATAGGACACCACATACACTGGGAGTAGAGACTAGTGAGACCATAGGACACCACATACACTGGGAGTAGAGACTAGTGAGACCGTAGGACACTACATACACTGGGAGTAGAGACTAGTGAGACCATAGGACACTACATACACTGGGAGTAGAGACTTTTGAGACTAAGACCATAGGACACTACATACACTGGGAGTAGAGACTAGTGAGACCATAGGACACCACATACACTGGGAGTAGAGACTAGTGAGACTAAGACCATAGGACACTACATACACTGGGAGTAGAGACTAGTGAGACCATAGGACACTACATACACTGGGAGTAGAGACTAGTGAGACTAAGACCACAGGACACCACATACACTGGGAGTAGAGACTAGTGAGACTAAGACCATAGGACACCACATACACTGGAGGTAGAGACTAGTGAGACCATAGGACACCACATACACTGGGAGTAGAGACTAGTGAGACTAAGACCATAGGACACCACATACACTGGGAGTAGAGACTATTGAGACCAAGACCATAGGACACCACATACACTGGGAGTAGAGACTAGTGAGACTAAGACCATAGGACACCACATACACTGGGAGTAGAGACTAGTGAGACTAAGACCATAGGACACCACATACACTGGGAGTAGAGACTAGTGAGACTAAGACCATAGGACACCACATACACTGGGGAGTAGAGAGTAGTGAGACCATAGGACACCACATACACTGGGAGTAGAGACTAGTGAGACCATAGGACACCACATACACTGGGAGTAGAGACTAGTGAGACTAAGACCATAGGACACCACATACACTGGGAGTAGAGACTAGTGAGACTAAGACCATAGGACACCACATACACTGGGGAGTAGAGACTAGTGAGACTAAGACCATAGGACACCACATACACTGGGAGTAGAGACTAGTGAGACCATAGGACACCACATACACTGGGGGTAGAGACTAGTGAGACTAAGACCATAGGACACCACATACACTGGGGAGTAGAGACTAGTGAGACTAAGACCATAGGACACCACATACACTGGGAGTAGAGACTAGTGAGACTAAGACCATAGGACACCACATACACTGGGAGTAGAGACTAGTGAGACTAAGACCATAGGACACCACATACACTGGGAGTAGAGACTAGTGAGACTAAGACCATAGGACACCACATACACTGGGAGTAGAGACTAGTGAAACCATAGGACACCACATACACTGGGAGTAGAGACTAGTGAGACTAAGACCATAGGACACTACATACACTGGGAGTAGAGACTAGTGAGACTAAGACCATAGGACACCACATACACTGGGAGTAGAGACTAGTGAGACCATAGGACACCACATACACTGGGAGTAGAGACTAGTGAGACCATAGGACACCACATACACTGTGAGTAGAGACTAGTGAGACTAAGACCATAGGACACCACATACACTGGGAGTAGAGACTAGTGAGACTAAGACCATAGGACACCACATACACTGGGAGTAGAGACTAGTGAGACTAAGACCATAGGACACCACATACACTGGGAGTAGAGACTAGTGAGACCATAGGACACCACATACACTGGAGTAGAGACTAGTGAGACTAAGACCATAGGACACCACATACACTGGGAGTAGAGACTAGTGACACTAAGACCATAGGACACCAAATACACTGGGAGTAGAGACTAGTGAGACTAAGACCATAGGACACCACATACACTGGGAGTAGAGACTAGTGAGACTAAGACCATAGGACACCACATACACTGGGAGTAGAGACTAGTGAGACTAAGACCATAGGACACCACATACACTGGGAGTAGAGACTAGTGAGACTAAGACCATAGGACACCACATACACTGGGAGTAGAGACTAGTGAGACTAAGACCATAGGACACCACATACACTGGGAGTAGAGACTAGTGAGACCATAGGACACCACATACACTGGGAGTAGAGACTAGTGAGACTAAGACCATAGGACACTACATACACTGGGAGTAGAGACTAGTGAGACTAAGACCATAGGACACCACATACACTGGGAGTAGAGACTAGTGAGACCATAGGACACCACATACACTGGGAGTAGAGACTAGTGAGACCATAGGACACCACATACACTGTGAGTAGAGACTAGTGAGACTAAGACCATAGGACACCACATACACTGGGAGTAGAGACTAGTGAGACTAAGACCATAGGACACCACATACACTGGGATTAGAGACTAGTGAGACTAAGACCATAGGACACCACATACACTGGGAGTAGAGACTAGTGAGACCATAGGACACCACATACACTGGAGTAGAGACTAGTGAGACTAAGACCATAGGACACCACATACACTGGGAGTAGAGACTAGTGACACTAAGACCATAGGACACCAAATACACTGGGAGTAGAGACTAGTGAGACTAAGACCATAGGACACCACATACACTGGGGAGTAGAGACTAGTGAGACTAAGACCATAGGACACCACATACACTGGGAGTAGAGACTAGTGAGACCATAGGACACCACATACACTGGGAGTAGAGACTAGTGAGACCGTAGGACACTACATACACTGGGAGTAGAGACTAGTGAGACCATAGGACACTACATACACTGGGAGTAGAGACTAGTGAGACTAAGACCATAGGACACTACAACACTGGGAGTAGAGAAGTGAGACCATAGGACACTACATACACTGGGAGTAGAGACTAGTGAGACCATAGGACACTACATACACTGGGAGTAGAGACTAGTGAGACTAAGACCATAGGACACTACATACACTGGGAGTAGAGACTAGTGAGACTAGACCATAGGACACCACATACACTGGGGGTAGAGACTAGTGAGACCATAGGACACCACATACACTGGGGAGTAGAGACTAGTGAGACTAAGACCATAGGACACCACATACACTGGGAGTAGAGACTATTGAGACTAAGACCATAGGACACCACATACACTGGGAGTAGAGACTAGTGAGACTAAGACCATGAGGACACCACATACACTGGGAGTAGAGACTAGTGAGACCATAGGACACCACATACACTGGGAGTAGAGACTAGTGAGACCATAGGACACCACATACACTGGGAGTAGAGACTAGTGAGACTGAAGACCATAGGACACCACATACACTGGGAGTAGAGACTAGTGAGACTAAGACCATACGACACCACATACACTGGGAGTAGAGACTAGTGAGACCATAGGACACTACATACACTGGGAGTAGAGACTAGTGAGACCATAGGACACCACATACACTGGGAGTAGAGACTAGTGAGACTAAGACCATAGGACACCACATACACTGGGAGTAGAGACTATTGAGACCATAGGACACCACATACATTGGGAGTAGAGACTAGTGAGACCATAGGACATCACATACACTGGGAGTAGAGACTAGTGAGACTAAGACCATAGGACACTACATACACTAGGAGTAGAGACTAGTGAGACCGTAGGACACCACATACATTGGGAGTAGAGACTAGTGAGACCATAGGACACCACATACACTGGGAGTAGAGACTAGTGAGACTAAGACCATAGGACACCACATACACTGGGAGTAGAGACTAGTGAGACTAAGACCATAGGACACCACATACACTGGGAGTAGAGACTAGTGAGACTAAAACCATAGGACACCACATACACTGGGAGTAGAGACTAGTGAGACCATAGGACACCACATACACTGGGAGTAGAGACTAGTGAGACCATAGGACATCACATACACTTGGAGGTGAGACTAGTGAGACTAAGACCATAGGACACTACATACACTAGGAGTAGAGACTAGTGAGATCGTAGGACACTACATACACTGGGAGTAGAGACTAGTGAGACCATAGGACACTACATACACTGGGAGTAGAGACTAGTGAGACTAAGACCATAGGACACTACATACACTGGGAGTAGAGACTAGTGAGACCATAGGACACCACATACACTGGGAGTAGAGACTAGTGAGAATAAGACCATAGGACACCACATACACTGGGAGTAGAGACTAGTGAGACTAAGACCATAGGACACCACATACACTGGGGTTAGAGACTAGTGAGACCATAGGACACTACATACACTGGGAGTAGAGACTAGTGAGACTAAGACCATAGGACACCACATACACTGGGAGTAGAGACTAGTGAGACTAAGACCATAGGACACCACATACACTGGGAGTAGAGACTAGTGAGACCATAGGACACCACATACACTGGGAGTAGAGACTAGTGAGACTAAGAACATAGGACACCACATACACTGGGGAGTAGAGACTATTGAGACTAAGACCATAGGACACCACATACACTGGGAGTAGAGACTAGTGAGACCATAGGACACCACATACACTGGGAGTAGAGACTAGTGAGACCATAGGACACCACATACACTGTGAGTAGAGACTAGTGAGACTAAGACCATAGGACACCACATACACTGGGAGTAGAGACTAGTGAGACTAAGACCATAGGACACCACATACACTGGGAGTAGAGACTAGTGAGACTAAGACCATAGGACACCACATACACTGGGAGTAGAGACTAGTGAGACTAAGACCATAGGACACCACATACACTGGGAGTAGAGACTAGTGAGACCATAGGACACCACATACACTGGAGTAGAGACTAGTGAGACTAAGACCATAGGACACCACATACACTGGGAGTAGAGACTAGTGACACTAAGACCATAGGACACCACATACACTGGGAGTAGAGACTAGTGAGACTAAGACCATAGGACACCACATACAGTGGGAGTAGAGACTAGTGAGACTAAGACCATAGGACACCACATACACTGGGAGTAGAGACTAGTGAGACCATAGGACACCACATACACTGGGAGTAGAGACTAGTGAGACCGTAGGACACCACATACACTGGGAGTAGAGACTAGTGAGACCATAGGACACTACATACACTGGGAGTAGAGACTTTTGAGACTAAGACCATAGGACACTACATACACTGGGAGTAGAGACTAGTGAGACCATAGGACACCACATACACTGGGAGTAGAGACTAGTGAGACTAAGACCATAGGACACTACATACACTGGGAGTAGAGACTAGTGAGACCATAGGACACTACATACACTGGGAGTAGAGACTAGTGAGACTAAGACCATAGGACACCACATACACTGGGAGTAGAGACTAGTGAGACTAAGACCATAGGACACCACATACACTGGAGGTAGAGACTAGTGAGACCATAGGACACCACATACACTGGGAGTAGAGACTAGTGAGACTAAGACCATAGGACACCACATACACTGGGAGTAGAGACTATTGAGACCAAGACCATAGGACACCACATACACTGGGAGTAGAGACTAGTGAGACTAAGACCATAGGACACCACATACACTGGGAGTAGAGACTAGTGAGACTAAGACCATAGGACACCACATACACTGGGAGTAGAGACTAGTGAGACTAAGACCATAGGACACCACATACACTGGGAGTAGAGAGTAGTGAGACCATAGGACACCACATACACTGGGAGTAGAGACTAGTGAGACCATAGGACACCACATACACTGGGAGTAGAGACTAGTGAGACTAAGACCATAGGACACCACATACACTGGGAGTAGAGACTAGTGAGACTAAGACCATAGGGACACCACATACACTGGGAGTAGAGACTAGTGAGACTAAGACCATAGGACACCACATACACTGGGAGTAGAGACTAGTGAGACCATAGGACACCACATACACTGGGGGTAGAGACTAGTGAGACTAAGACCATAGGACACCACATACACTGGGAGTAGAGACTAGTGAGACTAAGACCATAGGACACCACATACACTGGGGAGTAGAGACTAGTGAGACTAAGACCATAGGACACCACATACACTGGGAGTAGAGACTAGTGAGACTAAGACCATAGGACACCACATACACTGGGAGTAGAGACTAGTGAGACTAAGACCATAGGACACCACATACACTGGGAGTAGAGACTAGTGAGACCATAGGACACCACATACACTGGGAGTAGAGACTAGTGAGACTAAGACCATAGGACACTACATACACTGGGAGTAGAGACTAGTGAGACTAAGACCATAGGACACCACATACACTGGGAGTAGAGACTAGTGAGACCATAGGACACCACATACACTGGGAGTAGAGACTAGTGAGACCATAGGACACCACATACACTGTGAGTAGAGACTAGTGAGACTAAGACCATAGGACACCACATACACTGGGAGTAGAGACTAGTGAGACTAAGACCATAGGACACCACATACACTGGGAGTAGAGACTAGTGAGACTAAGACCATAGGACACCACATACACTGGGAGTAGAGACTAGTGAGACCATAGGACACCACATACACTGGAGTAGAGACTAGTGAGACTAAGACCATAGGACACCACATACACTGGGAGTAGAGACTAGTGACACTAAGACCATAGGACACCAAATACACTGGGAGTAGAGACTAGTGAGACTAAGACCATAGGACACCACATACACTGGGAGTAGAGACTAGTGAGACTAAGACCATAGGACACCACATACACTGGGAGTAGAGACTAGTGAGACCATAGGACACCACATACACTGGGAGTAGAGACTAGTGAGACCGTAGGACACTACATACACTGGGAGTAGAGACTAGTGAGACCATAGGACACTACATACACTGGGAGTAGAGACTAGTGAGACTAAGACCATAGGACACTACATACACTGGGAGTAGAGACTAGTGAGACCATAGGACACTACATACACTGGGAGTAGAGACTAGTGAGACTAAGACCATAGGACACCACATACACTGGGAGTAGAGACTAGTGAGACTAAGACCATAGGACACCACATACACTGGGGGTAGAGACTAGTGAGACCATAGGACACCACATACACTGGGAGTAGAGACTAGTGAGACTAAGACCATAGGACACCACATACACTGGGAGTAGAGACTATTGAGACTAAGACCATAGGACACCACATACACTGGGAGTAGAGACTAGTGAGACTAAGACCATAGGACACCACATACACTGGGAGTAGAGACTAGTGAGACCATAGGACACCACATACACTGGGAGTAGAGACTAGTGAGACCATAGGACACCACATACACTGGGAGTAGAGACTAGTGAGACTAAGACCATAGGACACCACATACACTGGGAGTAGAGACTAGTGAGACTAAGACCATAGGACACCACATACACTGGGAGTAGAGACTAGTGAGACCATAGGACACTACATACACTGGGAGTAGAGACTAGTGAGACCATAGGACACCACATACACTGGGAGTAGAGACTAGTGAGACTAAGACCATAGGACACCACATACACTGGGAGTAGAGACTAGTGAGACTAAGACCATAGGACACCACATACACTGGGAGTAGAGACTATTGAGACCATAGGACACCACATACATTGGGAGTAGAGACTAGTGAGACCATAGGACATCACATACACTGGGAGTAGAGACTAGTGAGACTAAGACCATAGGACACTACATACACTAGGAGTAGAGACTAGTGAGACCGTAGGACACCACATACACTGGGAGTAGAGACTAGTGAGACCATAGGACACCACATACACTGGGAGTAGAGACTAGTGAGACTAAGACCATAGGACACCACATACACTGGGAGTAGAGACTAGTGAGACTAAGACCATAGGACACCACATACACTGGGAGTAGAGACTAGTGAGACTAAAACCATAGGACACCACATACACTGGGAGTAGAGACTAGTGAGACCAGGACACCACATACACTGGGAGTAGAGACTAGTGAGACCATAGGACATCACATACACTTGGAGGTGAGACTAGTGAGACTAAGACCATAGGACACTACATACACTAGGAGTAGAGACTAGTGAGACCGTAGGACACTACATACACTGGGAGTAGAGACTAGTGAGACCATAGGACACTACATACACTGGGAGTAGAGACTAGTGAGACTAAGACCATAGGACACTACATACACTGGGAGTAGAGACTAGTGAGACCATAGGACACCACATACACTGGGAGTAGAGACTAGTGAGAATAAGACCATAGGACACCACATACACTGGGAGTAGAGACTAGTGAGCCTAACACCATAGGACACCACATACACTTGGGTTAGAGACTAGTGAGACCATAGGACACTACATACACTGGGAGTAGAGACTAGTGAGACTAAGACCATAGGACACCACATACACTGGGAGTAGAGACTAGTGAGACTAAGACCATAGGACACCACATACACTGGGAGTAGAGACTAGTGAGACCATAGGACACCA
The DNA here is from genome assembly GCF_020615455.1 of Coregonus clupeaformis. Taxonomy (NCBI): domain Eukaryota; kingdom Metazoa; phylum Chordata; class Actinopteri; order Salmoniformes; family Salmonidae; genus Coregonus; species Coregonus clupeaformis. Next base: position 64,088 of record NW_025534841.1, read on the forward strand.
CATACACTGGGAGTAGAGACTAGTGAGACTAAGAACATAGGACACCACATACACTGGGAGTAGAGACTATTGAGACTAAGACCATAGGACACCACATACACTGGGGAGTAGAGACTAGTGAGACTAAGACCATAGGACACCACATACACTGGGAGTAGAGACTAGTGAGACTAAGACCATAGGACACCACATACACTGGGAGTAGAGACTAGTGAGACTAAGACCATAGGACACCACATACACTGGGAGTAGAGACTAGTGAGACCATAGGACACCACATACACTGGGAGTAGAGACTAGTGAGACCATAGGACACCACATACACTGGGAGTAGAGACTAGTGAGACTAAGACCATAGGACACCACATACACTGGGAGTAGAGACTAGTGAGACTAAGACCATAGGACACCACATACACTGGGAGTAGAGACTAGTGAGACTAAGACCATAGGACACCACATACACTGGGAGTAGAGACTAGTGAGACCATAGGACACCACATACACTGGGGGTAGAGACTAGTGAGACTAAGACCATAGGACACCACATACACTGGGAGTAGAGACTAGTGAGACTAAGACCATAGGACACCACATACACTGGGAGTAGAGACTAGTGAGACTAAGACCATAGGACACCACATACACTGGGAGTAGAGACTAGTGAGACTAAGACCATAGGACACCACATACACTGGGAGTAGAGACTAGTGAGACTAAGACCATAGGACACCACATACACTGGGAGTAGAGACTAGTGAGACCATAGGACACCACAAACACTGGGAGTAGAGACTAGTGAGACTAAGACCATAGGACACTACATACACTGGGAGTAGAGACTAGTGAGACCATAGGACACCACATACACTGGGAGTAGAGACTAGTGAGAATAAGACCATAGGACACCACATACACTGGGAGTAGAGACTAGTGAGCGTAAGACCATAGGACACCACATACACTGGGGTTAGAGACTAGTGAGACCATAGGACACTACATACACTGGGAGTAGAGACTAGTGAGACTAAGACCATAGGACACCACATACACTGGGAGTAGAGACTAGTGAGACTAAGACCATAGGACACCACATACACTGGGAGTAGAGACTAGTGAGACCATAGGACACCACATACACTGGGAGTAGAGACTAGTGAGACTAAGAACATAGGACACCACATACACTGGGAGTAGAGACTATTGAGACTAAGACCATAGGACACCACATACACTGGGAGTAGAGACTAGTGAGACTAAGACCATAGGACACCACATACACTGGGAGTAGAGACTAGTGAGACTAAGACCATAGGACACCACATACACTGGGAGTAGAGACTAGTGAGACTAAGACCATAGGACACCACATACACTGGGAGTAGAGACTAGTGAGACCATAGGACACCACATACACTGGGAGTAGAGACTAGTGAGACCATAGGACACCACATACACTGGGAGTAGAGACTAGTGAGACTAAGACCATAGGACACCACATACACTGGGAGTAGAGACTAGTGAGACTAAGACCATAGGACACCACATACACTGGGAGTAGAGACTAGTGAGACTAAGACCATAGGACACCACATACACTGGGAGTAGAGACTAGTGAGACCATAGGACACCACATACACTGGGGGTAGAGACTAGTGAGACTAAGACCATAGGACACCACATACACTGGGAGTAGAGACTAGTGAGACTAAGACCATAGGACACCACATACACTGGGAGTAGAGACTAGTGAGACTAAGACCATAGGACACCACATACACTGGGAGTAGAGACTAGTGAGACTAAGACCATAGGACACCACATACACTGGGAGTAGAGACTAGTGAGACTAAGACCATAGGACACCACATACACTGGGAGTAGAGACTAGTGAGACCATAGGACACCACATACACTGGGAGTAGAGACTAGTGAGACTAAGACCATAGGACACTACATACACTGGGAGTAGAGACTAGTGAGACTAAGACCATAGGACACCACATACACTGGGAGTAGAGACTAGTGAGACCATAGGACACCACATACACTGGGAGTAGAGACTAGTGAGACCATAGGACACCACATACACTGTGAGTAGAGACTAGTGAGACTAAGACCATAGGACACCACATACACTGGGAGTAGAGACTAGTGAGACTAAGACCATAGGACACCACATACACTGGGAGTAGAGACTAGTGAGACTAAGACCATAGGACACCACATACACTGGGAGTAGAGACTAGTGAGACTAAGACCATAGGACACCACATACACTGGGGAGTAGAGACTAGTGAGACCATAGGACACCACATACACTGGAGTAGAGACTAGTGAGACTAAGACCATAGGACACCACATACACTGGGAGTAGAGACTAGTGACACTAAGACCATAGGACACCACATACACTGGGAGTAGAGACTAGTGAGACTAAGACCATAGGACACCACATACACTGGGAGTAGAGACTAGTGAGACTAAGACCATAGGACACCACATACACTGGGAGTAGAGACTAGTGAGACCATAGGACACCACATACACTGGGAGTAGAGACTAGTGAGACCGTAGGACACTACATACACTGGGAGTAGAGACTAGTGAGACCATAGGACACTACATACACTGGGAGTAGAGACTAGTGAGACTAAGACCATAGGACACTACATACACTGGGAGTAGAGACTAGTGAGACCATAGGACACCACATACACTGGGAGTAGAGACTAGTGAGACTAAGACCATAGGACACTACATACACTGGGAGTAGAGACTAGTGAGACCATAGGACACTACATACACTGGGAGTAGAGACTAGTGAGACTAAGACCATAGGACACCACATACACTGGGAGTAGAGACTAGTGAGACTAAGACCATAGGACACAACATACACTGGGGGTAGAGACTAGTGAGACCATAGGACACCACATACACTGGGAGTAGAGACTAGTGAGACTAAGACCATAGGACACCACATACACTGGGAGTAGAGACTATTGAGACTAAGACCATAGGACACCACATACACTGGGAGTAGAGACTAGTGAGACTAAGACCATAGGACACCACATACACTGGGAGTAGAGACTAGTGAGACTAAGACCATAGGACACCACATACACTGGGAGTAGAGACTAGTGAGACTAAGACCATAGGACACCACATACACTGGGAGTAGAGACTAGTGAGACCATAGGACACCACATACACTGGGGAGTAGAGACTAGTGAGACCATAGGACACCACATACACTGGGAGTGGAGACTAGTGAGACTAAGACCATAGGACACCACATACACTGGGAGTAGAGACTAGTGAGACTAAGACCATAGGACACCACATACACTGGGAGTAGAGACTAGTGAGACCATAGGACACTACATACACTGGGAGTAGAGACTAGTGAGACCATAGGACACCACATACACTGGGAGTAGAGACTAGTGAGACTAAGACCATAGGACACCACATACACTGGGAGTAGAGACTAGTGAGACTAAGACCATAGGACACCACATACACTGGGAGTAGAGACTATTGAGACCATAGGACACCACATACACTGGGAGTAGAGACTAGTGAGACTAAGACCATAGGACACCACATACACTGGGAGTAGAGACTAGTGAGACCATAGGACACCACATACACTGGGAGTAGAGACTAGTGAGACCATAGGACATCACATACACTGGGAGTAGAGACTAGTGAGACTAAGACCATAGGACACTACATACACTAGGAGTAGAGACTAGTGAGACCGTAGGACACCACATACACTGGGAGTAGAGACTAGTGAGACCATAGGACACCACATACACTGGGAGTAGAGACTAGTGAGACTAAGACCATAGGACACCACATACACTGGGAGTAGAGACTAGTGAGACTAAGACCATAGGACACCACATACACTGGGAGTAGAGACTAGTGAGACTAAAACCATAGGACACCACATACACTGGGAGTAGAGACTAGTGAGCTAAGACCATAGGACACCACATACACTGGGAGTAGAGACTAGTGAGACCATAGGACACCACATACACTGGGAGTAGAGACTAGTGAGACTAAGACCATAGGACACCACATACACTGGGAGTAGAGACTAGTGAGACTAAGACCATAGGACACCACATACACTGGGAGTAGAGACTAGTGAGACCATAGGACACTACATACACTGGGAGTAGAGACTAGTGAGACTAAGACCATAGGACACCACATACACTGGGAGTAGAGACTAGTGAGACTAAGACCATAGGACACCACATACACTGGGAGTAGAGACTAGTGAGACTAAGACCATAGGACACCACATACACTGGGAGTAGAGACAAGTGAGACTAAGACCATAGGACACCACATACACTGGGAGTAGAGACTAGTGAGACTAAGACCATAGGACACCACATACACTGGGAGTAGAGACTAGTGGGACTAAGACCATAGGACACCACATACACTGGGAGTAGAGACTAGTGAGACCATAGGACACCACATACACTGGGAGTAGAGACTAGTGAGACTAAGACCATAGGACACCACATACACTGGGAGTAGAGACTAGTGAGACTAAGACCATAGGACACCACATACACTGGGAGTAGAGACTAGTGAGACTAAGACCATAGGACACTACATACACTGGGAGTAGAGACTAGTGAGACTAAGACCATAGGACACCACATACACTGGGAGTAGAGACTAGTGAGACCATAGGACACCACATACACTGGGAGTAGAGACTAGTGAGACCATAGGACACCACATACACTGGGAGTAGAGACTAGTGGGACTAAGACCATAGGACACCACATACACTGGGAGTAGAGACTAGTGAGACTAAGACCATAGGACACCACATACACTGGGAGTAGAGACTAGTGAGACCATAGGACACCACATACACTGGGAGTAGAGACTAGTGAGACCATAGGACACCACATACACTGGGAGTAGAGACTAGTGGGACTAAGACCATAGGACACCACATACACTGGGAGTAGAGACTAGTGAGACTAAGACCATAGGACACTACATACACTGGGAGTAGAGACTAGTGAGACTAAGACCATAGGACACCACATACACTGGGAGTAGAGACTAGTGAGACCATAGGACACCACATACACTGGGAGTAGAGACTAATGAGACTAAGACCATAGGACACCACATACACTGGGAGTAGAGACTAGTGAGACCATAGGACACCACATACACTGGAGGTAAAGAATAATCAATAGTGTTGCTGTGGACACTGGGTAATCTGACTAACACACACACACCTGTTTGACCTCACTGTGATGCTGTATGACTGCTTAGGTTACTTTTCTGAGTCAGTTCAGGAAGCCTTCAACGTCCTGTGTTTGTGTTAACCATGGCAACCAGCATTGTAACTAAAGAGCTGTGCAGAAAGATAATAAGTCTCTGTGTCTGTGGATCCTTTCCCCTTAATGTATTGTTCATGTCGGCCAGGCGCATCTTTTAAAAGAAACACCATTTATTTCAATCTTGTTTCGCTTTCACTTGTTGTTACCTGGTAAATAACCAACAACCATTGAAACCACAAGGAGAATAAGGTTAGGAATCAGTCCATGTCAGCCAGGCGCATCTTTTTAAAGAAACACTATTTATTTCAAGTAAAATAAGTCGTTTTGATCTGGTCACGAGATAATGCAGAAAAAATTGCGGTAGACAGCGCCACACTCAGGCAGAAAACGGAATGTTCTATTTTCAGCCAGGCCGCATCTTTTAAAGTAAAACACCATTTGAGCTAAATAAGTCGTTTCGCTGCGATCACAAGAAAAAGGCGTCCCATGGTCTGTTTTTTGTCAACGAGCTCAAAGTATTTCCAAAACACTGGTGATAACCAGATGATCCCAATAACTGAGGTGGTAAATGAGGCTCCGCTCTGGTGTGTTCTATTGTGAACTGTCTGGGACTCGTGCTTCACTGTCAACTACCGAAATATACAGTATTTAAGTCAAAGACGAAATTAACAGCAATACACTAGTCTAAAATATATTAGCATAACTAGGCTGCACAGAAACACGGCGGACCCATTGTAATATAAGAGGCTTTTCACCATATTGAAATGTGTGCCAGTGCAACGTGCCTATCTCTGCCCACTGGGGCGTGGCTTCCGGAGCGCTCTTTGAAATAAGCGCTCGTAACGTCATATATGGACAGTGCTTGACTTGGGCCGGAGCTGTCCGGAGCGCTTTACCGACACTTCTAATTTTGCAGCACCTCTATTAAACAAAGTAGCCTACAACTGGTCCAGATTGACACGCATTAAAGGTTGATCGAAGCAGAATGATGGCGGGATCTGCATTGAACAGCAATTGAGTGGGGTCATTCATTTCCTGATTCTGCTTTTGTTCAAGTTGATTTGCCGGAAGTCTGTGAATCTGTGCGTGACAGTAGGCGCAGATTGAAAAATGCACCAGCTTGAAAACGCATGACGCACTGTTCCAAGTTGTCAAATGAGGGTTTGTAATGTCATAAAAAACGTAATGGAAATCAGTTTAATCGTGTTTGTTAACGTAATTCACGAAGGCACACTTTGAAATATTATAAATCACTTAAAAATCTACACATATAATTCATTATCTTAATGACCCTTCAGTGCTGCGTCTGTGTGTGCCGTTGCCCGAGGAGAGAGCCGCGACATTTCAACAGCAGGTATAAAATAATGACAGACAACAGACTAACCGCATAGCCAATTCAAAACATAACTTGTAGCAGTTATCTAACTGAGCATTAATGTCGTCGCCTTTCCACCGGCACTGTATAGCCTAAATAGATCTGCACCGTTGGAAAGCCGGGATTCCCCCTCTATTAACATATAGACTAATATGTTATAAATTGTGTTCTTACACTGGTACAGTTATGTCCTATGAGAGATGTACAACTGCGCATATGCGAAAATAAAGAAAGGGCATTCCCGCGTTCTGGTTGAAACACCAACGATGAACATGTGTACAGTGAGGGAAAAAAGTATTTGATCACCTGCTGATTTTGTACGTTTGCCCACTGACAAAGAAATGATCAGTCTATAATTTTAATGGTAGGTTTATTTGAACAGTGAGAGACAGAATAACAACAAAAAAATCCAGAAAAACGCATGTCAAAAATGTTATAAATTGATTTACATTTTAATGAGGGAAATAAGTATTTGACCCCCTCTCAATCAGAAAGATTTCTGGCTCCCAGGTGTCTTTTATACAGGTAACGAGCTGGGATTAGGAGCACACACTTTAAAGGGAGTGCTCCTAATCTCAGTTTGTTACCTGTATAAAAGACACCTGTCCACAAAAGCAATCAATCAATCAGATTCCAAACTCTCCACCATGGCCAAGACCAAAGAGGTCTCCAATGATGTCAGGGACAAGATTGTAGACCTACACAAGGCTGGAATGGGCTACAAGACCATCGCCAAGCAGCTTGGTGAGAAGGTGACAACAGTTGGTGCGATTATTCGCAAATGGAAGAAACACAAAAGAACTGTCAATCTCCCTCGGCCTGGGGCTCCATGCAAGATCTCACCTCGTGGAGTTGCAATGATCATGAGAACGGTGAGGAATCAGCCCAGAACTACACGGGAGGATCTTGTCAATGATCTCAAGGCAGCTGGGACCATAGTCACCAAGAAAACAATTGGTAACACACTACGCCGTGAAGGACTGAAATCCTGCAGGGCCCGCAAGGTCCCCCTGCTCAAGAAAGCACATATACAGGCCCGTCTGAAGTTTGCCAATGAACATCTGAATGATTCAGAGGAGAATTGGGTGAAAGTGTTGTGGTCAGATGAGACCAAAATCGAGCTCTTTGGCATCAACTCAACTCGCCGTGTTTGGAGGAGGAGGAATGCTGCCTATGACCCCAAGAACACCACCCCCACCGTCAAACATGGAGGTGGAAACATTATGCTTTGGGGGTGTTTTTCTGCTAAGGGGACAGGACAACTTCACCGCATCAAAGGGACAATGGACGGGGCCATGTACCGTCAAATCTTGGGTGAGAACCTCCTTCCCTCAGCCAGGGCATTGAAAATGGGTCGTGGATGGGTATTCCAGCATGACAATGACCCAAAATACACGGCCAAGGCAACAAAGGAGTGGCTCAAGAAGAAGCACATTAAGGTCCTGGAGTGGCCTAGCCAGTCTCCAGACCTTAATCCCATAGAAAATCTGTGAAGGGAGCTGAAGATTCGAGTTGCCAAACGTCAGGCTCGAAACCTTAATGACTTGGAGAAGATCTGCAAAGAGGAGTGGGACAAAATCCCTCCTAAGATGTGTGCAAACCTGGTGGCCAACTACAAGAAATGTCTGACCTCTGTGATTGCCAACAAGGGTTTTGCCACCAAGTACTAAGTCATGTTTTGCAGAGGGGTCAAATACTTATTTCCCTCATTAAAATGCAAATCAATTTATAACATTTTTTACATGCGTTTATCTGGATTTTTTTGTTGTTATTCTGTCTCTCACTGTTCAAATAAACCTACCATTAAAATTATAGACTGATCATGTCTTTGTCACTGGGCAAACGTACAAAATCAGCAGGAGTCAAATACTTTTTTCCCTCACTGTATAGCCTAAATAAATCTGCACCGTTGGAAAGCTGGGATTCCCCTCTATTAAACAGTAGCCATGTAATTAAGACAACATAAAAATATATATATTCAAATAGCCTAATTGACAAATAACTTGCTGTGCATAGGTCTCCCCTGAAACATGAATATTTGAGCCTTATATATATATAAAAACATGTCTAGTTAACTTGCTTTGAAGTAGCCGACGTTATCTGGTAGATGGTAGAGATGTTTTTATATATATATAAGGCTAAAATATTCATGTTTCAGGGGAGACCTATGCACAGCAAGTTATTTGTCAATTAGGCTATTTGAAGAAAAAAACGTCAGCCTCGAAACCTTAATGACTTGGAGAAGATCTGCAAAGAGGAGTGGGACAAAATCCCTCCTGAGATGTGTGCAAACCTGGTGACCAACTACAAGAAACGTCTGACCTCTGTGATTGCCAACAAGGGTTTTGCCACCAAGTACTAAGTCATGTTTTTGCAGAGGGGTCAAAGACTTATTTCCCTCATTAAAATGCAAATCAATTTATAACATTTTTGACATGCGTTTATCTGGATTTTTTTGTTGTTATTCTGTCTCTCACTGTTCAAATAAACCTACCATTAAAATTATAGACTGATCATTTCTTTGTCAGTGGGCAAACGTACAAAATCAGCAGGGGATCAAATACTTTTTTCCCTCACTGTATATATATATATATTTTTTTTTTTAAAGAAAAAAAAAAGTCTAATGCTAGCATGCATTTGCACACTTGCAGTGCACAACTGAACTGAGGCTCTGTTTACATGTGAGTTTGGGGTTCAACCATTGACTATAGCTATATACGGGTCATAACTAGCTTACAGCTTCTTAACAAAGCTATTTGTTTTCTCGGCTATGGTTTGTGTTGTGGTCTTGGTTGTTCTCAGTCGAGCAAAATATAGTGTAGCTAACTGCAGTGTTTTTCCTGTCTGAAATCTGGTTACCCCGTTTTACCGTGACTTGGTCTGTGCAATGCAAATGAACGTGAGCAGCGTGGCAGTTTCCCAAAGTGTGGTGGTTGTAAACGTAACAGAACTGTACAAACTATTGGTCGCTAAATCCGGAGAAATGACGGGGCCATGTAAAAAACTGTTGGTCACTAAATCTGTCTCGAAGGACCATGTAAAACTATTAGTCACTTACATCCGGAGAAATGACAGGCCATGTTAAAACGGTCGGCTGTGAATGCCCTCACCCGTCTGAGCGGTCGGCTGTGAATGCCCTCACCCGTCTGAACGGTCGGCTGTGAATGCCCTCACCCGTCTGAACGGTCGGCTGTGAATGCCCTCACCCGTCTGAGCGGTCGGCTGTGAATGCCCTCACCCGTCTGAGCGGTCGGCTGTGAATGCCCTCACCCGTCTGAGCGGTCGGCTGTGAATGCCCTCACCCGTCAGAGCGGTCGGCTGTGAATGCCCTCACCCGTCAGAGCGGTCGGCTGTGAATGCCCTCACCCGTCAGAGCGGTCGGCTGTGAATGCCCTCACCCGTCAGAGCGGTCGGCTGTGAATGCCCTCACCCGTCTGAGCGGTCGGCTGTGAATGCCCTCACCCGTCTGAGCGGTCGGCTGTGAATGCCCTCACCCGTCTGAGCGGTCGGCTGTGAATGCCCTCACCCGTCTGAACGGTCGGCTGTGAATGCCCTCACCCGTCTGAACGGTCGGCTGTGAATGCCCTCACCCGTCAGAGCGGTCGGCTGTGAATGCCCTCACCCGTCTGAGCGGTCGGCTGTGAATGCCCTCACCCGTCAGAGCGGTCGGCTGTGAATGCCCTCACCCGTCTGAGCGGTCGGCTGTGAATGCCCTCACCCGTCAGAGCGGTCGGCTGTGAATGCCCTCACCCGTCTGAGCGGTCGGCTGTGAATGCCCTCACCCGTCAGAGCGGTCGGCTGTGAATGCCCTCACCCGTCTGAGCGGTCGGCTGTGAATGCCCCCACCCGTCTGAGCGGTCGGCTGTGAATGCCCTCACCCGTCTGAGCGGTCGGCTGTGAATGCCCCCACCCGTCTGAGCGGTCGGCTGTGAATGCCCCCACCCGTCTGAGCGGTCGGCTGTGAATGCCCCCACCCGTCTGAGCGGTCGGCTGTGAATGCCCCCACCCGTCTGAGCGGTCGGCTGTGAATGCCCTCACCCGTCAGAGCGGTCGGCTGTGAATGCCCTCACCCGTCAGAGCGGTCGGCTGTGAATGCCCTCACCCGTCAGAGCGGTCGGCTGTGAATGCCCTCACCCGTCTAACTGATTGGTTTGGTTCTGTCCTCTATAGTGCTGTCTGGTTAGAACATGATGTTGAGCCCCATCACTGTTACTCTTGATAGTCACCACCACCACATACACAAACACACACACACACACACACACACACACACACACACACACACACACACACACACACACACACACCTGTTTCCATTTGAAGATGTTCATATGGTTGTGGTTCTGAATGACTTGGAATCTTATTGTTGTGGTTCTAAAAGACAAAGATGTCGATGCACGCACAACATTCAGACATTCGTGTTACTGTCGACAATTAAAAAGCCCTCAGAAAACATGCGTCTTCTCCCTTCGGATGACGACAACACTCTGACCTGAGTGGGGCGGGGTGCAGATTTCCAAGCGCTCTGATTGGTTAGGAATGGCAGGGCTATGACGGGGGGAGGGATAACTAAGGTAGGCTGAGCAGCCAAACTAACGGGACTTAAGGGAAACTGAAGGGACTGTCGAGGGGAGGTTCGGTAGAGTTTTTAATTTTTTTACAATAACTAACGTTAACTAGCTATGTTCTGTGGAAGAAAGTATGTTATATTGTGGGGCAGGAACTGTCCATACACGTTAGCTAACGTTAACTAGCTATACGGCCCAGTACATCACAGGGGCAAAGCTCCCTGCCATCCAGGACCTCTATACCAGGCGGTGTCAGAGGAAGGCCCTCAAAATTGTCAAAGACTCCAGTCACCCTAGTCATAGACTGTTCTCTCTGCTACCGCACGGCAAGCGGTACCGGAGTGCCAAGTCTAGGTCCAAAAGACTTCTCAACAGCTTCTACCCCCAAGCCATAAGACTCCTGAACAGCTAATCATGGCTACCCGGACTATTTGCACTGCCCCCCACCCCATACTTTTACGCTGCTGCTACTCTGTTAAGTATTTATGCATAGTCACTTTAACTCTACCCACATGTACATATTACCTCAACTACCTCAACTAGCCGGTGCCCCCACACATTGACTATGCAACGGTACCCCCCTGTATATATAGCCTCCCTACTGTCACTTTATTCTATTGTATATATAGCCTCCCTACTGTCACTTTATTTTTACTTCTGCTCTTTTTTTCTCAACACTTTTTTGTTGTTGTTTTACTCTTACTTTTTTGTTTAAAATAAATGCACTGTTGGTTAAGGGCTGTAAGTAAGCATTTCACTGTAATGTCTGCACCTGTTGTATTCGGCGCATGTGACCAATAAAATTTGATTTGATTTGATTTGATTCTGTGGAAGAAAGTATGTTATATTGTGGGGCAGGAACTGTCCATACACGTTAGCTAACGTCACAGTCTCATGTTGGCTAACGTTAGCTAGCTAGTTAAAGGGCCACTCTGCAAGTTACAATATAAATAGAAAACACTCCCCTTGTAGATGGCGATAGAATTACTGATTTAATCTTTAAAATGCCCCTCTTGATTTCACTGCAAATAGGCTGTGTTGTTTTGGTATAATTTGGCTGAATGTGTACGTTTTTACATGAATGTTTCATTAGTTAACTGAGCGACTGACCAGGGCTATAATTTCGCTGAATAGGCATGTGTACATTTTGACATGAATGTTTCATTAGTTAACTGAGCGACTGACTAGGGCTAATTCTTATTCATGTTTTGGTGTTGTTTCATTTCAGATGGAGAGGGGAGTTAGATCACTAGACAAGCAGCAGGCAGACAGCAGGGCCCCGTGTTCACAAAGCATCTCACAGTAGCAGTACTGATTTAGGATCAGTTTAACCTTTTATATCACAATGAATATGATTACATTGACAAGGGGTAGATGGTCCTAGTTCACTATTCCTACTCTGAAGACGTTTTGTGAATACGGGCCCTGGAGGAATTACAGGTCAATGCTTATGAACTGAATATTTGTATGTGTATTTCCATATCAATGACACTAAAAAAAAGGGTTGAATTGTTCAGCAGCATGTGCAAATGAACATGTCTTTTGGTGATGAAAGGTACATCATGTATTTATAGTCATCTCCCCATCAGGGCCACTGCATGCTGTAACATGGGCCTGGATGGGGACAGCTGTGACATGGGCCTGGATGGGGACAGACATCTCCGTCAAGCTTCCTGACTGAATACTGGGGTTGGTGGTTCCAGAAGCAAGGGCCTCACCTGGGAGTAACAGCAACAGTCTCTCTGTCTCGCAGCCGTTATGTCAACATCTCTGTCTCGCAGCCGTTATGTCAACATCTCTGTCTCGCAGCCGTTATGTCAACATCTCTGTCTCGCAGCCGTTATGTCAACATCTCTGTCTCGCAGCCGTTATGTCAACATCTCTGTCTCGCAGCCGTTATGTCAACATCTCTGTCTCGCAGCCGTTATGTCAACATCTCTGTCTCGCAGCCGTTATGTCAACATCTCTGTCTCGCAGCCGTTATGTCAACATGTACATTTACAGTTTAGTCATTTAGCAGACGCTCTTATCCAGAGCGACTTACAGTTAGTGAGTGCATACATTTTTCATACCGGCTGTCACGAGTTACAAAGCCAGAACCCAGAAGCAGACCAGGACAAGGTAAGTTGAAACGAAGGTGAGTGTTTATTTACAAAGTCAAGAGTGATGCTGAATAATCCAGGGAACAGAGCGGGCGGCGTTGATTAGTTGTTGGGGGTGCAGTGGTTGATCCAATCATGGCTCGGCAGCCGCCGACCACCAGGCAGAGGTTGGATGAAGGTTCCGGACGAGTGACTGCAGATGGAACAAAACGGAGGTAAGTAAACAACAAACCAACAAGGTGCAAAACAACAAAACTAACGCTAGAAGCTCTAAGACTGATACTCTGGTAAACCTACTGTTCATGGCTAACGATCCGGCAGGGAATGGATGTTAGGCCAGAGCCTAAGAAGGGTGATGATCAGGACCAGGTGTGCAGATTGCTGATGGGATGCAGGTGCGGAAATCAAGAGAGCTCCCCGGAGCGTTCCAGAACCCTCGGGAAACTGGAGATCACGAGCAGAAAAACTAGTCCACAGACAGGACCCGACTCAGACTGCCGGGATCGTTACAGTACCCCCTCCGACGAACGCCACCGGGCGGACTCCCCGGAGCGCCAGGATGGAGGCGGTAGAAGTCACGGATGAGGTCAGCATCTAGGATCTGTCGCCGCGGAATCCAACTCCTCTCTTCAGGACCATACCCTCCCAGTCCACGAGATACTGGAAACCCCGGCCCCGCCGTCTGGAATCCATGATGCGTCGCACCGTGTAGGCAGGACCACCTCCGATCATCCGAGGAGGAGGAGGAGGAGGCGGAGGAGGCAACAGAGGACTGAGGAAAACAGGCTTGAGGCAGGAGACATGAAAGGTGGGATGGACTCTGAGCGTCCTCGGGAGTTTGAGTCGAACTGCCACCGGATTGATCACCTTCTCCACCACAAACGGACCAATGAACTTCGGTAACAACTTCCCTAGACTCAGTCCGTAAAGGAAGATCCCGTGTGGCCAACCAGACCCTATCTCCGATGGTGTAGGTGGGAGCGGGGATCCGGCGACGATTCGCCTGGAGCTGATACCGGTCCGAAACTCTAAGGAGTGCCTTTCTGGCCCGATGCCAGGTCCGGTGGCAACGACGAATATGGGCCTGAACAGAAGGCACTGAGAGCTCCTTCTCCTGAGAAGGGAACAAGGGAGGTTGGTAGCCATACAGGCACTGGAAGGGAGACATCCCAGTGGCAGATGTAGGGAGAGTATTGTGGGCATACTCAACCCAAGGCAACTGAGAGACCCAGGAGGTGGGGTTGGAAGAGGCCAGGCAGCGTAGCGTGGATTCCATCTTCTGGTTGGCTCTCTCCGCCTGACCATTAGATTGGGGGGTGAAAACCAGATGTGAGACTGACTGTAGCTCCAATGGCCAAACAGAAGGACTTCCAGACAGCAGAGGTAAACTGAGGACCACGGTCGGAAACGATATCACTGGGCAACCCGTGGACCCTGAAAACCTCCCTAACCAGGATCTCGGACGTCTCCGAGGCAGAGGGAAGCTTGGCAATTGGCACAAAGTGGGCGAACTTGCTGAATCTGTCCACGATAGTCAGAACGACCGTGTTCCCCTCAGAAGCGGGCAACCCAGTGACAAAGTCCAGGGCCAGATGCGACCATGGTCGCCGGGGAATAGGAAGGGGGTGAAGTAGTCCAGAGCTGGGCCGATTGGTACTCTTATTCTGCGCACACACTGGACAGGCAGCAACATAACCCCGAGTATCCTCGGCCATGGCAGGCCACCAAAAACGTCTGCGAAGAAACGCCATCGTCCGAGCCACGCCAGGGTGACAAGCCATCTTGCTGGCGTGGGACCATTTGAGGACCGCAGAGACGAACCGACTCAGGCACAAACAACCGACCGGGTGGACCGTTACCGGGACCGGGCTGCGTCCGAAGAGCCGCCATCACCTCCTCCTCAATCTTCCACCTAACAGCTCCCACGACGCAGTTCCGGGGGAGAATTGTCTCGGTCTTGGACCCACTCTCCTCCGTCTTGGAGAACATCCGAGACAAGGCGTCCGCCTTGCCGTTCTTAGATCCAGGTCGGAACGTCAGGGAAAAAATTGAATCGTCCGAAAAACAACGACCACCTGGCCTGACGGGAGTTGAGACGTCTAGCCGATTGCACGTAAGCAAGATTCTTGTGGTCAGTCCAGACAATAAACGGCTGCTCCGCCCCCCTCCAACCAGTGGCGCCACTCCTCCAAGGCAAGTTTCACCGCGAGAAGCTCCCGGTTACCCACATCGTAATTCCTCTCCGCAGGCGAAAGGCGACGAGAGTAGTAGGCGCAGGGATGGAGTTTACTGTCCGTGGAGCATCGCTGCGACAGGATGGCGCCAACTCCCACATCAGACGCGGGCCCACTTCAACGACGAACTGACGGGCCGTGTCCGGTTGAGAGAGAATCGGTGCGTTGGTGAATCGCCTCTTCAAATCCAGAAACGCTCGATCCGCCTCCGGATTCCACTTGAAGCTCCTGATACTGGAAGTCAAGGCCGTTAACGGAGCGGCCACACGGCTGTAATCCCGGATGAATCTGCGGTAGAAATTCGCAAACCCCCAAAAAATCTCTGGAGCTGCAATCTCGTACCGGGCTGGGCCCATTCCAGAACCGCTCTAACCTTCTCCTGGTCCATCCTAATCTCTCCCCTGGAGATGATGTACCCGAGAAAGGATGTCGTGTGGGCGTGAAACTCGCACTTCTCGGCCTTCACGAACAGGCGATTCTCCAACAATCGCTGCAGAACCTGCCGGACATGCTGGACGTGGTCGGAAGGTTCCTTCGAGAAGATCAGAATGTCATCCAGGTAAACAAACACAAAGAGACCGATCATATCTCTCAGGACGTCGTTCACCATACTCTGGAATACCGCTGGAGCATTGGTCAGTCCAAACGGCATCACCTGATACTCGAAGTGACCCATCGGTGTATTGAAACCCGTCAACCACTCGTCTCCCTCTCTGATCCGGACCATGTGATACGCATTGCGTAGGTCTAGCTTGGTGAACACCGTAGCACCCTGTAAGGAGTCGAAGGCAGAACTCATCAAGGGCAGGGGATACTTGTTCTTGACCGTGATGTCATTCAACCCCCGATAATCAATACACGGTCGAAGAGAGCCATCCTTCTTACCCACAAAGAAGAATCCTGCCCCCAGGGGGTGATGACGAGGGACGAACGAGACCAGCAGCTAGGGACTCCTTGATGTAGGTCTCCAAAGCCTCACGTTCAGGGCGGGAGATACTGTATAACCTTCCCTTGGGGTAGACAGCTCCAGGGAACAGGTTGATGGCACAATCATATGGTCGGTGGGGGAGGGAGTGACAGAGCCTTCTGCTTACTGAACACTTCCCCAAATCGTGATATGTCTCGGGAACCAGGGACAAATCTGGGGGTTTAGCCTCAATCACCTGACTGGGAACCGAATGGGGACAGGCAGTCTTGAGACAGTTAGCATGACAATCAAGGCTCCAACTCGTTACCTTGCCCGTCACCCAATCGAACGTGGGATTGTGTTCCTTCAGCCAGGGGTATCCAAGGACCAGAGGAACATGGGAAGACGGCAGAATGAAGAATGAAATCATCTCCGAATGATTCCCCCGACAACAGCATCTTAACCGGTTCAGTCCTCATCGTGATACGTGCCAGACTACTGCCGTTCAGAGTGGTCGCTTCAATGGCTTCCGGCAATTGCTCCTTGGAAAGCCCCAGCTGTTCCACCAACTCGGCATCAAGAAAGCTTCCATCGGCACCTGAATCGATAAAAGCGTTAATCGCTAAGCTCTGATTCCTGTTCACAAGGGTAGCCGGGAAACGGGGTCTGACAGAGGTACTGAGAGGTTGAAACTGGCTCGCTAAAAGTCCTCCCAACTTTAGCGAGCCGGGCAGTTTGACGACCGCCGGGAACAAGTGGAGATGTAATGTCCCGAGCTACCACAGTAGAGGCAGCAGTTGGTCTTACGTCTATGTTGACGCTCCTCCTTGGTTAACCCGTGCCGCCCCACTTGCATGGGTTCAGAATCGGGAGAGAGGACCTCTCCACTAATCCTTTGTGGTGGAGAATGATCGACGTGTTCTGGTCCACCACCCGACCCGACTGGGAACTGAGAAGCTGATCGATTGGACGGACCCCATTGCTTCTCCCTCCTTCGCTCTCGGACTCGATTATCCACCCGAATAGACAAGGCTACCAAGCTGTCCAGGTCACTAGGCTCCGGATAGGAGATCAACTCATCCTTGAGCTGCTCCGACAGACCCTGGTAAAAGGCCGCTTGCAGAGACTCCTCATTCCACCCACTCTCCACAGCCAACGTCTTGAACTCGATCACGAAGTCGGCCACGCTGCGAGTTCCTTGGTGAAGCGAAAACAGGCGCCTAGCTGCGTCCCTCCCTCGGACGGAATGGTCGAAGAGCTTCCTCATCTCGGCCGTGAACCCCTGGTATGAAGCCATGCAGGGGTCTTGTCGTTCCCAAACGGCTGAAGCCCACTCCAGCGCTCGACCACGCAGCAACTCAATCACAAAGGCTATCCTAGCCTTGTCTGTGGCATAAGAGTAGGGCTGTAGATCGAACACTAACCCACACTGCATAAGGAAAGAACGGCATCTTCCCAGCTCCCCCTCATATTTATCCGGCGTCGGAACCTTGGGCTCACGGAAGGACACAGCTCCAGACGCGGCAGGCGAGATGGGTGAAACCGGTAGTGGATCCTCCACCGGAAACTTGCGCTGGTTCTGGACCTCCGTCAGACCGGTAGAAAGGTTCCGAACTGCCAACGCGATCTCCTGTAGCTCCGTGCTATGATGGCCCAACATCTTCTCCTGATGGGTAATGGCATGGCGAACAGAGTCCAGGTCCGCTGGGTTCATTACTGGCCGGATCGTTCTGTCACGAGTTACAAAGCCAGAACCCAGAAGCAGACCAGGACAAGGTAAGTTGAAACGAAGGTGAGTGTTTATTTACAAAGTCAAGAGTGATGCTGAATAATCCAGGGAACAGAGCGGGCGGCGTTGATTAGTTGTTGGGGGTGCAGTGGTTGATCCAATCATGGCTCGGCAGCCGCCGACCACCAGGCAGAGGTTGGATGAAGGTTCCGGACGAGTGACTGCAGATGGAACAAAACGGAGGTAAGTAAACAACAAACCAACAAGGTGCAAAACAACAAAACTAACGCTAGAAGCTCTAAGACTGATACTCTGGTAAACCTACTGTTCATGGCTAACGATCCGGCAGGGAATGGATGTTAGGCCAGAGCCTAAGAAGGGTGATGATCAGGACCAGGTGTGCAGATTGCTGATGGGATGCAGGTGCGGAAATCAAGAGAGCTCCCCGGAGCGTTCCAGAACCCTCGGGAAACTGGAGATCACGAGCAGAAAAACTAGTCCACAGACAGGACCCGACTCAGACTGCCGGGATCGTTACACCGGCCCCCCGTGGGAAACGAACCCACAACCCTGGCGTTGCAAGCGCCATGCTCTACCAACTGAGCTACAGGGGACTATGTAACCACTCAAATTCAACTTCTACGGACGTAAGCTCCGACTTATATTCACTTTGTCCCATTCTTTAATCTTGTCTGGGATATATATATATATATATATATTAGTTGAGACACCTGTATGATATACATTAATAAAAATGTATTCACTCTGGACTTGAGACTTTATTTTAGACCTTTTAAATCATAAGCTCTAAGCGTATTTGTCTTGATGTTTTCACAGGAGTTGGTAAACAAATGAAGAGCAACATGACAAACATGCTGTGGAAAAGTTATTGTTTTGTAATCTTACAATAAAAACAATTAAAATGAGTTGTTATTTCAAAACTTTATTGCATTTGGTCATCCCCAAAATGTGGCCATTGAAGGTCTGCGGATAGCTGCCGACAGGGTGTCAGGGTCTGTTGATGTGTTGCTCTAGAGTTCCCATAACCCAGCAGACTCATTGTTGATGTGTTGCTCTAGAGTTCCATAACCCAGCAGACTCATTGTTGATGTGTTGCTCTAGAGTTCCATAACCCAGTAGACTCATTGTTGATGTGTTGCTATAGAGTTCCATAACCCAGCAGACTCATTGTTGATGTGTTGCTCTAGAGTTCCATAACCCAGCAGACTCATTGTTGATGTGTTGCTCTAGAGTTCCATAACCCAGCAGACTCATTGTTGATGTGTTGCTCTAGAGTTCCATAACCCAGCAGACTCATTGTTGATGTGTTGCTCTAGAGTTCCATTACCCAGCAGACTCATTGTTGATGTGTTGCTCTAGAGTTCCATAACCCAGCAGACTCATTGTTGATGTGTTGCTCTAGAGTTCCATAACCCAGTAGACTCATTGTTGATGTGTTGCTATAGAGTTCCCATAACCCAGCAGACTCATTGTTGATGTGTTGCTCTAGAGTTCCATAACCCAGCAGACTCATTGTTGATGTGTTGCTCTAGAGTTCCATAACCCAGCAGACTCATTGTTGATGTGTTGCTCTAGAGTTCCATTACCCAGCAGACTCATTGTTGATGTGTTGCTCTAGAGTTCCATAACCCAGCAGACTCATTGTTGATGTGTTGCTCTAGAGTTCCATAACCCAGTAGACTCATTGTTGATGTGTTGCTATAGAGTTCCCATAACCCAGCAGACTCATTGTTGATGTGTTGCTCTAGAGTTCCATAACCCAGCAGACTCATTGTTGATGTGTTGCTCTAGAGTTCCATAACCCAGCAGACTCATTGTTGATGTGTTGCTCTAGAGTTCCATTACCCAGCAGACTCATTGTTGATGTGTTGCTCTAGAGTTCCATAACCCAGCAGACTCATTGTTGATGTGTTGCTCTAGAGTTCCATAACCCAGTAGACTCATTGTTGATGTGTTGCTATAGAGTTCCCATAACCCAGCAGACTCATTGTTGATGTGTTGCTCTAGAGTTCCATAACCCAGCAGACTCATTGTTGATGTGTTGCTCTAGAGTTCCATAACCCAGCAGACTCATTGTTGATGTGTTGCTCTAGAGTTCCATAACCCAGCAGACTCATTGTTGATGTGTTGCTCTATAGTTCCATAACCCAGCAGACTCATTGTTGATGTGTTGCTCTAGAGTTCCATTACCCAGCAGACTCATTGTTGATGTGTTGCTCTAGAGTTCCCATAACCCAGCAGACTCATTGTTGATGTGTTGCTCTAGAGTTCCCATAACCCAGCAGACTCATTGTTGATGTGTTGCTCTAGAGTTCCATTACCCAGCAGACTCATTGTTGATGTGTTGCTCTAGAGTTCCCATAACCCAGCAGACTCATTGTTGATGTGTTGCTCTAGAGTTCCATTACCCAGCAGACTCATTGTTGATGTGTTGCTCTAGAGTTCCCATAACCCAGCAGACTCATTGTTGATGTGTTGCTCTAGAGTTCCATTACCCAGCAGACTCATTGTTGATGTGTTGCTCTAGAGTTCCCATAACCCAGCAGACTCATTGTTGATGTGTTGCTCTAGAGTTCCATAACCCAGCAGACTCATTGTTGATGTGTTGCTCTAGAGTTCCATTACCCAGCAGACTCATTGTTGATGTGTTGCTCTAGAGTTCCATAACCCAGCAGACTCATTGTTGATGTGTTGCTCTAGAGTTCCATTACCCAGCAGACTCATTGTTGATGTGTTGCTCTAGAGTTTCATAACCCAGCAGACTCATTGTTGATGTGTTGCTCTAGAGTTCCATTACCCAGCAGACTCATTGTTGATGTGTTGCTCTAGAGTTTCATAACCCAGCAGACTCATTGTTGATGTGTTGCTCTAGAGTTCCATTACCCAGCAGACTCATTGTTGATGTGTTGCTCTAGAGTTCCATAACCCAGCAGACTCATTGTTGATGTGTTGCTCTAGAGTTCCCAAAACCCAGCAGACTCATTGTTGATGTGTTGCTCTAGAGTTCCATAACCCAGCAGACTCATTGTTGATGCGTTGCTCTAGAGTTCCCATAACCCAGCAGACTCATTGTTGATGCGTTGCTCTAGAGTTCCATAACCCAGCAGACTCATTGTTGATGTGTTGCTCTAGAGTTCCAGAGCCCAGCAGACTCATTGTTGATGTGTTGCTCTAGAGTTCCATAACCCAGCAGACTCATTGTTGATGTGTTGCTCTAGAGTTCCAGAGCCCAGCAGACTCATTGTTGATGTGTTGCTCTAGAGTTCCAGAGCCCAGCAGACTCATTGTTGATGTGTTGCTCTAGAGTTCCATAACCCAGCAGACTCATTGTTGATGTGTTGCTCTAGAGTTCCATAACCCAGCAGACTCATTGTTGATGTGTTGCTCTAGAGTTCCATAGCCCAGCAGACTCATTGTTGATGTGTTGCTCTAGAGTTCCATAGCCCAGCAGACTCATTGTTGATGTGTTGCTCTAGAGTTCCATAGCCCAGCAGACTCATTGTTGATGTGTTGCTCTAGAGTTCCATTACCCAGCAGACTCATTGTTGATGTGTTGCTCTAGAGTTCCATAACCCAGCAGACTCATTGTTGATGTGTTGCTCTAGAGTTCCATTACCCAGCAGACTCATTGTTGATGTGTTGCTCTAGAGTTTCATAACCCAGCAGACTCATTGTTGATGTGTTGCTCTAGAGTTCCATTACCCAGCAGACTCATTGTTGATGTGTTGCTCTAGAGTTCCATAACCCAGCAGACTCATTGTTGATGTGTTGCTCTAGAGTTCCCATAACCCAGCAGACTCATTGTTGATGTGTTGCTCTAGAGTTCCATAACCCAGCAGACTCATTGTTGATGCGTTGCTCTAGAGTTCCCATAACCCAGCAGACTCATTGTTGATGCGTTGCTCTAGAGTTCCATAACCCAGCAGACTCATTGTTGATGTGTTGCTCTAGAGTTCCAGAGCCCAGCAGACTCATTGTTGATGTGTTGCTCTAGAGTTCCATAACCCAGCAGACTCATTGTTGATGTGTTGCTCTAGAGTTCCAGAGCCCAGCAGACTCATTGTTGATGTGTTGCTCTAGAGTTCCATAACCCAGCAGACCCATTGTTGATGTGTTGCTCTAGAGTTCCATAACCCAGCAGACTCATTGTTGATGTGTTGCTCTAGAGTTCCATAGCCCAGCAGACTCATTGTTGATGTGTTGCTCTAGAGTTCCATAGCCCAGCAGACTCATTGTTGATGTGTTGCTCTAGAGTTCCATAGCCCAGCAGACTCATTGTTGATGTGTTGCTCTAGAGTTCCATAACCCAGCAGACTCATTGTTGATGTGTTGCTCTAGAGTTCCATAACCCAGCAGACTCATTGTTGATGTGTTGCTCTAGAGTTCCATAACCCAGCAGACTCATTGTTGATGTGTTGCTCTAGAGTTCCATAACCCAGCAGACTCATTGTTGATGTGTTGCTCTAGAGTTCCCATAACCCAGCAGACTCATTGTTGATGTGTTGCTCTAGAGTTCCAGAGCCCAGCAGACTCATTGTTGATGTGTTGCTCTAGAGTTCCATAACCCAGCAGACTCATTGTTGATGTGTTGCTCTAGAGTTCCCATAACCCAGCAGACTCATTGTTGATGTGTTGCTCTAGAGTTCCATAACCCAGCAGACTCATTGTTGATGTGTTGCTCTAGAGTTCCATAACCCAGCAGACTCATTGTTGATGTGTTGCTCTATAGTTCCATAACCCAGCAGACTCATTGTTGATGTGTTGCTCTAGAGTTCCATAACCCAGCAGACTCATTGTTGATGTGTTGCTCTAGAGTTCCATAACCCAGCAGACTCATTGTTGATGTGTTGCTCTAGAGTTCCATAACCCAGCAGACTCATTGTTGATGTGTTGCTCTAGAGTTCCATAACCCAGCAGACTCATTGTTGATGTGTTGCTCTAGAGTTCCATAACCCAGCAGACTCATTGTTGATGTGTTGCTTTAGAGTTCCCATAACCCAGCAGACTCATTGTTGATGTGTTGCTCTAGAGTTCCATAACCCAGCAGACTCATTGTTGATGTGTTGCTCTAGAGTTCCATAACCCAGCAGACTCATTGTTGATGTGTTGCTCTAGAGTTCCATAACCCAGCAGACTCATTGTTGATGTGTTGCTATAGAGTTCCATAACCCAGCAGACTCATTGTTGATGTGTTGCTCTAGAGTTCCATAACCCAGCAGACTCATTGTTGATGTGTTGCTCTAGAGTTCCATAACCCAGCAGACTCATTGTTGATGTGTTGCTCTAGAGTTCCATAACCCAGCAGACTCATTGTTGATGTGTTGCTATAGAGTTCCCATAACCCAGCAGACTCATTGTTGATGTGTTGCTCTAGAGTTCCATAACCCAGCAGACTCATTGTTGATGTGTTGCTCTAGAGTTCCATAACCCAGCAGACTCATTGTTGATGTGTTGCTCTAGAGTTCCAGAGCCCCAGCTGTTTTGAGCCCCAACTGTTTAGCAAAAAATATATATACACTACCGTTAAAAAGTTTGGGGTCACTTAGAAATGTTGTTGTTTTCGACAGAAAAGCAATGTTTTTGTCCATTTAAAATAACATCAAATTGATCAGAAATACAGTGTGGTCAAAAGTTTTGAGAATGACACAAGTATTCATCTTCACAAAGTTCGCTGCTTCAGTGTTATGGTATATTTTTGTCAGATGTTACTATGGTATACTGAAGTATAATTACAAGCATTCCATAAGTGTCAAAGGCTTTTATTGACAATTACATTAAGTTGATCTATTTCAAGACCTCTGCAATGGCATGCTGTCAATTAACTTCTGGGCCACATCCTGACTGATGGCAGCCCATTCTTGCCTAATCAGTGCTTGGAGTTTGTCAGAATTGGTGGGTTTTTGTTTGTCCACCCGCCTCTTGAGGATTGACCACAAGTTCTCAATGGGATTAAGGTCTGGGGAGTTTCCTGGCCCATGGACCCAACATTTCGATGTTTTGTTCCCCGAGCCACTTAGTTATCACTTTTGCCTTATGGCAAGGTGCACCATCATGCTGGAAAAGGCATTGGTCGTCACCAAACTGTTCTTGGATGGTTGGGAGAAGTTGCTCTCTGAGGATGTGTTGGTATCATTCTTTATTCATGGATGTGTTCTTAGGCAAAATTGGGAGTGAGCCCACTCCCTTGGCTGAGAAGCAATCCCACACATGAATGGTCTCAGGATGATTTACTGTTGGCATGACACAGGACTGATGGTAGCGCTCACCTTGTCTTCTCCAGACAAGGTGTTTTCCGGATGCCCCAAACAATCAGAAAGGGGATTCATCAGAAAAAATGACTTTACCCCAGTCCTCAGCAGTCCAATCCCTGCACCTTTTGCAGAATATCAGTCTGTCCCTGATGTTTTTCCTGGAGAGAAGTTCCTTCTTTGCTGCCCTTCTTGACACCAGGACATCCTCCAAAAGTCTTTGCCTCACTGTGCGTGCAGATGCACTCACACCTGCCTGCTGCCATTCCTGAGCAAGCTCTGCACTGGTGGTGCCCAGATCCCGCAGCTGAATCAACTTTAGGAGACGGTCCTGGCGCTTGCTGGACTTTCTTGGGCGCCCTGACATCTTCTTCACAAAAATGTAACCTCTCTCCTTGAAGTTCTTGATGATCCGATAAATGGTTGATTTAGGTGCAATCTTACTAGCAGCAATATCCTTGCCTGTGAAGCCCTTTTTGTGCAAAGCAATGATGACGGCACGTGTTTCCTTGCAGGTAACCATGGTTAAGAGGAAGAACAATGATTTCAAGCACCACCCTCCTTTTAAAGCTTCCAGTCTGTTATTCTAACTCAATCAGCATGACAGAGTGATCTCCAGCCTTGTCCTCATCAACACTCTCACCTGTGTTAATGAGAGAATCACTGACATGATCGCAGCTGGTCCTTTTGTGGCAGGGCTGAAATGTAGTGGAAATGTTTTGGGGGGGGATTAAGTTCATTTTCATGGAAAGAGGGACTTTGCAATTAATTGCAATTCATCTGTTCACTCTTCATGACATTCTGGAGTATATGCAAATTGCCATCATCAAAACTGAGGCAGCAGACATTGTGAAAAATAGTATTTGTGTCACTCTCAAAACTTTTGATCACGACTGTAGACATTGTTAATGTTGTAAATGGCTATTGTAGCTGGAAAAGGCTGATTTTGAATGCAATATCGACATAGGCGTACAGATGCCCATTATCAGCAACCATCAGTCCTGTGTTCCAATGGCACGTTGTGTTTGCTAATCCAAGTTTATCATTTTAAAAGGCTAATTGATCATTAGAAAACCCTTTTGCGATCATGCTAGCACAGCTGAAAAATGTTGTGCTGATTAAAGAAGCAATAAAACTGGCCTTCTTGAGACTAGTTGAGTATCTGGAGTATCTATTCTTGTTCTGAGAAATGAAGGCTAGTCTATGCAAGAAATTGCCAAGAAACTGAAGATCTCGTACAACGCCGTGTACTACTCCCTTCACAGCATAAAGTGAGACCCTTTGTTCTGTGTTTTGTTCTGTACTCATAATATAAACCTATCTATCTATCTATAAAACTATCGCCTTATGGTGAGGATAGCCGTGCTGCAAGCCCAGCTTCAGATGCAGTCATTAGGCAAGGACAATTTAAGTGTAGGAAAGGATGAAACAGCGTCTGTGCCACCAGTAAGTACAGATAGTAGTATAAATCCCCTCGCACAGTCCTCGCAGCCAGACAATTTTCTCAAGGCTTCTGGAAAGAAATGCTGTCAGCATGACTTTCATTTTACATTTATGTCATTTAGCAGACGCTCTTATCCAGAGCGACTTGCAGGAGCAAGTAGGGTTAAGTGCCTTGCTCAAGGGCACATCGACAGATTTGGGGATTAGAACCAGCGACCTTTCGGTTACTGGCACAACGCTCTTAACCACTAAGCTACCTGCCGCCCCTGCTACTTTCAACCGGTTCTCCCCATTAAGCAACAAGTCGGAGTCAGAGGCCGAGCCTTCTCAGGTCTCTCCTCCACCCGTTACGGGGTCTGAGCCACCGAAGCCTCCCACTATTAGTTATGACAAATTGAAAACCCTAGTCACTGGCGACTCCATTACCCGCAATATTAGACTTACAAAGAATCATCCAGCGATCATACACTGTTTACCAGGGGGCAGGGCTACTGACGTAAAGGCTAATCTGAAGATGGTGCTGGCTGAGGCAAAAACTGGCGAGAGTATAGGGATATTGTTATCCACGTCGGCACCAACGATGTTAGGATAAAACAGTCAGAGGTCACCAAGAGCAACATAGCTTCAGCGTGTAAATTAGCTAGAAAGATGTGCCGGCATCCAGTAATTGTCTCTCTCTTTTGATGAACATATCCAAAAATATTTAAAGGACAGCTTTTTTCCATCTTCGTAACATTGCAAGAATCAGAAACTTTTTGTCCAAAAATGATGCAGAAAAGCTAATCCATGCTTTTGTCACTTCTACATTAGCCTACTGCAATGCTCTACTCTCCGGATAAAGCACTAAATAAACTTCAGTTAGTGCTAAATACGGCTGCTAGAATCTTAACTAGAACCAACAGATTTGATCATATTACTCCAGTGCTAGCCTCTCTACACTGGCTTCTTGTTAAGGATAGGGCTGATTTCAAGGTTTTACTGCTAACCTACAAAGCATTACATGGGCTTGCTCCTACCTATCTCTCTGATTTGGTCCTGCCGTACATACCTACACATACGCTACGGTCACAAGACGCAGGCCTCCTTATTGTCCCTAGAATTTCTAAGCAAACAGCTGGAGGCAGGGCTTTCTCCTATAGAGCTCAATTTTTATGGAATGGTCTGCCTATCCATGTGAGAGACGCAGACTCGGCCTCGACCTTTAAGTCTTTACTGAAGACTCATCTCTTCAGTAGGTCCTATGATTGAGTGTAGTCTGGCCCAGGGGTGCGAAGGTGAACTTAAAGGCACTGGAGCGACAAACCGCCCTTGCTGTCTCTGCCTGGCCGGTTCCCGTCTCTCCATTGGGATTCTCTGCCTCTGACCCTATTACGGGGGCTGAGTCACTGGCTTACTGGTGCTTTCCATGCCGTCCCTAGGAGGGGTGTGTCACTTGAGTGGGTTGAGTCACTGACGTGATCTTCCTGTCCGGTTTGTCGCCCCCTCTGGCTCGTGCAGTGGAGGAAATCTTTGTGGGCTATACTCATCCTTGTCTCAGGGTAGTAGGTTGGTGGTCTGTTGATATCCCTCTGGTGGTGTGGGGGCTGTGCTTTGGCAAAGTGGGTGGGGTTATATCCTGCCTGGTTGGCCCTGTCTGGGGGTATCGTCAGACGGGGCCACAGTGTCTCCCGACCCCTCCTGTCTCAGCCTCCAGTATCTATGCTGCAATAGTCTATGTACCGGGGGGCTAGGGTCTGTCTGTTATATCTGGTGTTATTCTCCTGTCTTATCTGGTGTCCTGTGTGAATTTAAGTATGCTCCCTCTAATTCTCTCTCTCTCCCTCCCCTCCTGGAGGACCTGAGCCCTAGGACCATGCCTCAGGACTACCTGGCCTGATGACTCCTTGCTGTCCCCAGTCCACCTGGTCGTGCTGCTGCTCCAGTTTCAACTGTTCTGCCTGTGGCTATGGAACCCTGACCTGTTCACCGGATGTGCTACCTTGTCCCAGACCTGCTGTTTTCAACTCTCTCTCTCTACCGCACCTGCTATTTCAACCTCTAAATGCCTGGCTATGAAAAGCCAAGTGACATTTACTCCTGATGTACTGCCTTGTTGCAACCTCTACAACCACTGTGATTATTATTTGACCCTGCTGGTCATCTATGAACGTTTGAACATGTTGGAGAAAAATCTGGCCTTAATGGCCATGTACTGTTATAATCTCCACCCGGTACAGCCAGAAGGAGACTGGCCACCCCTCAGAGCCTGGTTCCTCTCTAGGTTTCTTCCTAGGTTTCTGCCTTTCTAGGGAGTTTTTCCTAGCCATCGTGCTTCTACATCTGCATTGCTTGCTGTTTGGGGTTTTAGGCTGGGTTTCTGTAAATAAATGTGATTGATTGATTGACTTTAGTTAGCTGCTAGCTTAGCCAGATGCAACCTGTGATTGAGGCCAGGCTAATTTTGCAGCAAAACTGCTTCAAATATGGTGATTAGCCTAGGTAGTGTAGTGTATTAAGATTATGACTTTGCTAATGGTTTTAAGTGGAACCTGAGAGGATGTTTATTTAGTGTCAGAGGAATTGTTTTAGTGTGACGCCACATAGGACAGAGAAGGCTGTGTGTTGTAGACAGGGGATTGGACAGTAGAGGGAGCCACCCATATTTTGGGGAATATTATAAATACTGGGTTTGAACAGAGAACGTTAGAGCAGACATTGCAATTTGGGAACCACTGCTCTCCGGATGCTATATACATCCGTAAACTTATGCTGGAATCTTGTGATATGAATAAACCTTATGATCAAAGTTCAGTATAAGCGGACTCCTTTGTTACAGCATAACTAGCAACATTTGACTCGACACTACAGTAGCTAGCTAGCTAAATGATAACCCTATTAATTCTAGAAGAATCGACTCTATTGCTTAATTCAGAAAGTAGACTTCACCTCAGAGTTACATCTGTAGGCATTAGCTCGCTAGCTAACTAGCGTGATCTAGTTAACGTGAGCTAGCTAGCCAACATGCATTGTTTCTGACATGCCACAATCCTGCTTACTTTACATCTCACAGATATTTAGCTACTGTAGCTAGTTAGATAATAATTGTTTTATGATACTTGCAGTTAGTTCATTATCTAGCTAGCTAGCTAACCAACTAGGCAGTTATATCAAAGACACTCACTCTGTGACCACAGGAGGTTGGTGGCACCTTTAATCGGGGAGAATGGGGCTGGTGGTAATGACTGGAGCGGAATCAGTGGAATGGTATCAAAATACATCAAACACACGGTTCCCAGGTGTTCGCCGTTCCCTGTGCTCCATTCCGGCCATTATTATGAGCCGTTCTCCCCTCAGCAGCCTCCACTGTTAGTGACTTACCACACTTCTCTGAAAAAAACAGACTTTACAACTCCTGTCTTGCCTACTCCCGTCTATAGGTCTTCTTCTAGGTTCAAAACAATATGGCTGTAGTCCAGTGCTTCGTTGTCAAAAGAAACACACTCGCACGCCGCCATTAACGGCTCAGTGTTTCCAAAAATATTCACCTGAATCTACATCAAGCCTGGACAATGTTCTATTTCATATTTTTTATGGCGCATGTGCAGCCCAGAAGTATATAATCGATTATATCAAACATTTACAAAGTCGGATAAAAAAAAAATTCAGTGATATCAGATTCATACATATATGTACTACTCATTATTGTTTGGGGGTTTTTTTAAAGTGAAACATGGGCTTTAACGTTAACTGGTTATCTTAGCAGCCAAGGACGTTCGCTATCTTTTCGGTGCATATTTGTGCTCTGATTACACAGAAGTGTCTAGATCAGCAGTTTACACATGATGACTTCAGCCTCATATGAAAAACCTTACTGGGCAAAATATAGCTAGCTAGCTTTCCTTGGTTAGTTACCTAGCCAACGTTAGCGGTCATCTGACAGGTATAACCTTACGTTAGCTAACAAGCGAATCAAAACAATAGCACAGTTATTGGCTAGCTACCTTTATTTTGTCTGTTCATTAGCTAGCTAGCTTTCCTCGTTTGTTGGTTAGTTACCTAGCCAACGTTAGCGGTCATCTGACAGGTATAACCTTACGTTAGCTAACAAGCTAGCTAATCAAAACAATAGCACAGTTATTGGCTAGCTACCTTTATTTTGTCTGTTCGTTAGCTAGCTAGCTTTCAGCTGACTGGTGTTAGCTAGCTACAGAGGGCTAGCTGCTGGACTTTGTACAAGCAAGCTAATGTTAGCTAGGTAATGTTAGCTAGTTAGCCACCTAGCTAATCAAAATATCTGCTTGCATTTTATTGATTAACCTCAACTTGAATACCACCTTATATATAGCTATATACAGTAGCCTAAGTTTGTTCGCATACACTGCCAGCATGGTGCAAGCAGCTGTGTTGTCACCGTTCCAACCTAACCGGTGTTAGAACGCTGAGATTCGGCTGTAAAAGATGTTAGCATTGTCAGAAATGCTACAAAACGGTAGCACATCATTCGTTCTTAACGGACGAATGAGCAACGTGAGAGAGATAAATTATAAATGAAATCAAAACTGTTACCCCTTCTAGAGTTGGGCGATATGGCCAAAATATTATATCACAAATTTATGATCACATATTTTTCAAATTGATGGTGCTTTTTGACGGTATTTTTATGTTTTTGAATAATAAAAGTTATACATTTGCTTTATGAGTAGTGTGTGACCCTAGGGTGGCAACACATACATTCTAAGTGATTTTCAGTGGGGTCTTTCTCCATTCTGATTGTTTTATAGTGTTCAATTACAACTTCAACCCAAAATAATTTTCTGCATTTTCTGCACTCATTTGAGATCATTTCCACACTGCCACGTAGTCCCGCACAATATGGGTAAAACATCTCTGCCTTACTTTTAACATTTAACATTTACAGTTTAGTCATTTAGCAGACGCTCTTATCCAGAGCGACTTACAGTTAGTGAGTACATACATTATTTTTTATATATATATATTTTCTTTCATACTGGCCCCCCATGGGAATCGAACCCACAACCCTGGCGTTGCAAACGCCATGCTCTACCAACTGAGCTACATCCCTGCCGGCCATTCCCTCCCCTACCCTGGACGACGCTGAGCCAATTGTGCGCCGCCCCCCAAATTTAACCAAATGTTGCAATTGTGATTTGACTTGCGATTTAGATCAAAACACTTGGGTGAACTGTTGGAATCATGGAAAAAATAATGATTATTCTAATTCTATAGTTAAAAGATAATAGTGGCCACTTGAACACAGTGTTGTTTGACATGACAGGGTAGGAACCAAAGTGTTGGTCAGTGTTTCCTAGGGGACCCAATAATCTGTGGCTACGTACCATTTTTACTCATAGCTACTTCATGTAGCTAACAAATTATTGCTTCGCCTATTCCTCTGATTTAGAAGTTCCTGTTGCACAAACAACATGCTGATCTTGGCCTATACCATCACTGGTCCCAGGCTGTATTAGCTAGCTACGTTTGGTCTGACTCAGTACCAGTGGCGGCTCCTGAAAAAATTCTCAGGGGGGGGCAATTTTTCTGATGATTTAGGTGACCTACACACATTTTAAAAAAGATATGTCCAGCAACAACATGAAGACAGGGGCAGCATATAAGTCAATACCAGAAGCATTTATTGACTGATCTCAAAAGTGTTGGCTTACCAGGGTTGGTGGAGCCCTCAGTTTCATCTTTGCCTCGCAAAGCTAACTCAAACACTCCGCAAAACTTCACACACTGGATTAGCCGGCTGAGGATGTGGCGGTTCTTGCTAATGTCGTAGTAAATATATTTGTTATAGTGAATATGGAATATGATATGTTGAGTAAAATGTTGTGCTAAGATCTATTTAGGTCAGGAGCTGGATATAAGTTCTGTTCCTATCCAATAACAATGGACAAAAGGGTCCTATCTTGTCAGCCTTGTCAGTTTCAGTTCTCCAGTAAACTTGTGATTATCAACACTAACCTCATCGTTGTGGCGGCGGACAGCTAGCCTGTATCCCTCATCCAGTTGAGTGGGAATGTTCACTCTCCCCAAATCAGACAATCTCAAACAGCTATCCATGTGGGTCTTTGACAGCTCATGTTTCTTAATCTTTCCTGAAAGATGGTGCATGTCCGTTACACACCAGTCGCTGTCCAAGCGGTGCTGTCTGCCGTGCCGCCTTCAGGGTGAAAGAGTAAGCAGGGGGTAGCAGAAGACTGCATTAGCTACATCGCAGCCTGCTAGCCAGGTTTTTCGTTCGTACCAATTTTTGGAAAATCCTCGGGTGTAGGACTTCCCCCTTTAGTAGAAACCTGTTGAATTATTAAATTTGGTCTGGGAGGTCCTAATTGTTTCGTTGCCAATTTATCTTGATTTGTTCGCCCGACAAAAAGTAACTTATTTCAAAGAGACAATCGAGTTGCACTGAACGCTATAGCCATCTTGATAGTAGTACGTGAATTGATTGATGAGGCTACCCGCTCTTTTCTTAGTTACGTTCATGGTTACGTTACGTATGACGAAAGCGCGTAAGTGCAAGCCCTCAGAAACCCATAGAGATTGTATTGAAAGCTCTGATATTTGAAAAAAATAGATTTTACATGGGAGTCTATGACAGACTTCTGGGCGATTTTCAACCTGACTGAAATCGCCCTGTCGTATCTGAAGATTATGCCTTTGTTAAATGTTTTTCATGACGAAATGGAATGTTGGTTATGTTAGTATCACAAGACAATGGTTAGTATAATGTAACATATAATAGACAGGAAGTGTATTGTAAACTGGCCAGAAGAGGGAGCCCATCTTGTTGCATTGGTTATAAATAGGGGTGAACGAAGAAGATAGGACAGAGCAGACATTAGAATTGGAGGACACTGCTCTCCGGACCTCGCGAGTCTGTAATCTATGCTGTAACCTCGTGGTATGAATAAAAACTTCTAACACGATGCAGCATAACTGACTCTTTGTTGATGGCAATAATTGCCACCATTCATCATATACTACATAATGGCGAGCTTGCCAGGAGGGATGATGCAATCCTTCTTTGCTGCATTTGGAGTCGCCAAGCTAACTCAAGCTAACTTCGGTCTGGAGTCATGACCCGACCAAACACAGCTAAGTTGTTGGTTTTGTTACTGCTTGTGTACACTGGAGGAATGTACCCTTATGACCGTGCCTCAGGTGGTGTTTTTGCTGATGACTGGGGTCTGGCTAATCATTATACAAATTTTAAAAATTGTTTATAGAGATGTGTTGCTTGAATAGTAAGTCAAGAACAGTCGGGGCCAAGATACAGTGGGGAAAAAAAGTATTTAGTCAGCCACCAATTGTGCAAGTTCTCCCACTTAAAAAGATGAGAGAGGCCTGTAATTTTCATCATAGGTACACGTCAACTATGACAGACAAAATGAGAAAAAAAATCCAGAAAATCACATTGTAGGATTTTTAATGAATTTATTTGCAAATTATGGTGGAAAATAAGTATTTGGTCAATAACAAAAGTTTCTCAATACTTTGTTATATACCCTTTGTTGGCAATGACACAGGTCAAACGTTTTCTGTAAGTCTTCACAAGGTTTTCACACACTGTTGCTGGTATTTTGGCCCATTCCTCCATGCAGATCTCCTCTAGAGCAGTGATGTTTTGGGGCTGTCGCTGGGCAACACAGACTTTCAACTCCCTCCAAAGATTTTCTATGGGGTTGAGATCTGGAGACTGGCTAGGCCACTCCAGGACCTTGAAATGCTTCTACGAAGCCACTCCTTCGTTGCCCGGGCGGTGTGTTTGGGATCATTGTCATGCTGAAAGACCCAGCCACGTTTCATCTTCAATGCCCTTGCTGATGGAAGGAGGTTTTCACTCAAAATCTCACGATACATGGCCCCATTCATTCTTTCCTTTACACGGATCAGTCGTCCTGGCCCCTTTGCAGAAAAACAGCCCCAAAGCATGATGTTTCCCACCACCATGCTTCACAGTAGGTATGGTGTTCTTTGGATGCAACTCAGCATTCTTTATCCTCCAAACACGACGAGTTGAGTTTTTACCAAAAAGTTATATTTTGGTTTCATCTGACCATATGACATTCTCCCAATCCTCTTCTGGATCATCCAAAGGCACTCTAGCAAACTTCAGACGGGCCTGGACATGTACTGGCTTAAGCAGGGGGACTGCAGGATTTGAGTCCCTGGCGGCGTAGTGTGTTACTGATGGTAGGCTTTGTTACTTTGGTCCCAGCTCTCTGTAGGTCATTCACTAGGTCCCCCATGTGGTTCTGGGATTTTTGCTCACCGTTCTTGTGATCATTTTGACCCCACGGGGTGAGCTCTTGCGTGGAGCCCCAGATCGAGGGAGATTATCAGTGGTCTTGTATGTCTTCCATTTCCTAATAATTGCTCCCACAGTTGATTTCTTCAAACCAAGCTGCTTACCTATTGCAGATTCAGTCTTCCCAGCCTGGTGCAGGTCTACAATTTTGTTTCTGGTGTCCTTTGACAGCTCTTTGGTCTTGGCCATAGTGGAGTTTGGAGTGTGACTGTTTGAGGTTGTGGACAGGTGTCTTTTATACGGATAACAAGTTCAAACAGGTGCCATTAATACAGGTAACGAGTGGAGGACAGAGGAGCCTCTTAAAGAAGAAGTTACAGGTCTGTGAGAGCCAGAAATCTTGCTTGTTTGTAGGTGACCAAATACTTATTTTCCACCATAATTTCCAAATAAATTCATTAAAAAATCCTACAATGTGATTTTCTGGAATTTCTTTTCTCAATTTGTCTGTCATAGTTGACGTGTACCTATGATGAAAATTACAGGCCTCTCTCATCTTTTTAAGTGGGAGAACTTGCACAATTGGTGGCTGACTAAATACTTTTTTTCCCCACTGTATGTATACAATTTTAGAGCATTGCAGGTTTAGATAAGCCCTCGTGACGAGGCGACCACAGGGTGGGCCAAAATCCTGGCAACGCATTATGAGTTTCAGGTCAGTCTTGGACTGGGGTTTGGTTGAAAATTTATTGGGGATGGCTTGCTCAACTTCTGTTCGACGGGATAGTTGCATTGGGGGGGATCGCTCACTTAAATAGCCTTACTCACGGCAGAATAAATTTAGGGCAAACGAAACAGTACTCAATTAAAGGAACGCAATGCTGGGTTTTGTTACATGTTGTAGGCTGCAGTTAGCGAAAGGCTAATTGTGTTGCGTGCTACATGATAATCTCAACCTTAGAGGTTCACTGCGATGGATTCAAGCCTCTTAAACTTGTTTGTATGTGGTGGAACTGAAGGTTTACGCAAATGTGAGCTCTGTTATGTGTAATTGTGTGAGTATAACGTATAAAATAGTGACGCTGTAGCGTAATGCTATCGGTCTATTGTGTGGGAAGCATGGGCTTAAGGGGATGTGCGCATGCGTGTGATTTTACGGGGCTAAAACTACAACATGTGTTTATGTGCTAAGCCTACAAAGCACGGCATTATGGGTAAGGGTCATAGGTCCCCCCAAGGGACAATAGTCACAGAATAGAGAGATTTTGGGAAAAATCTCCTAGGTGTTAAACGGCTGTTGTTCGAACGTGAAACTATTTGGCGAGATGTAGTAAAGTTATAAATCAAATATATGTTGACGGAGTATAATTAATTAAGGTAAAAGACGATTAAAATTAAATGAAATGTTTTGGAGCGATCTATTTAATAAATGTATGGGCATGTGTTTAATTTTGCGACATTACACTACAGAACGGGGGAGTTGGAGTTTATGGCATGAGATTAGGGAACGTTTTGTTTTACGGCACTAGACGGCATCACGATGGGATGCTGCAACTCAAGCATGAGGTTAAAATGATATTTGCGCATGCGTGGAATTCTGTAAAACAACACATTGGTTAAACTGCAGGGGGGAGACAGAGGAACACAGACGACGGAACAAATACGCATAAAGAGATTTTAACACGATGATTCTAGTTTAAACTGCGATTGGTTAAAGATGAAACTTGTTTTGTAGCCTATTGAATTTATAAATTAAATATAGGATAATGGATTATAATAGATTGAATTAAATAATTAAATGACGGATTAAAAGCAAAATGTTTTTGGGCGATCTATAATTAGTCCTGAGTTTAGTCTTAGAGTGAATAATGTAGAACGAATGAATTTTGAATGGTTGGAAATACTCAGTGATGGCATGAACTACTAAAAGCTGTTCTTGTGTCTTTGTCCCTTGTCATGAGAGACAGGAGAGAGGGGGAGCGAGGAGATACAGGAAGTGATCACGTCACGTGGCAGAGGATCAAGTCAAAAAGGTTTTGGTACTGATTATGGTTACAAAATCTTTCCCTAACAGGATATGTGATGTTATGACGATTTTACATAGACTTGGCAAATACTATTTCATTAAAAATTGCATTTTGGAGGCTATGTGCATCACTGGGGTTTAATTACAGATGTGTTGGGAATCCAGGATGGATTGAGGAGTCTTCTGTAAATTTATGATAATTAGAGCTAATAGAGCAAGGGGTTATGGGAATTGGAGTATTGAAGGGTTGTAAGGTTAGAAGGCTTTGTTTATGGGTATTTTAGTCTGAAGATGACTAACTTGCATTTACTTGCATTTGATGGGTTGTGGTAATATACTCAACACTAATGGATAAATTGGTGACATAGGAATAAAATTGGGTTTAATTATTCAGGATGGTTAATGGATTTGTTTAGGTTATATTAAGAATTACAGGGGGGAAGCCTATATAACTTATATAGTCTAAAATAGGATAGTTCACAATAAAGGAATTTAAAAGGGCTTGATATAGGGGAAAATTGATTAAAATAGTCATTTTTAATCAAAGTAATCAAAGTAGGGTTAGAGTAGTGTTAGGAGAGACTAATGGCAGAAGTTAGTACACCTTTCTCACATACGGATTCAGCAGAAAGACATCATCCAGCAGGGTGATTATGGCATCAGAGATGAAGACGAATACGAGCAGAAACAACGATGAAGATGAATCCAGAAGACGGAAGGAAAACCGGGATGTCTGGGAACTTAAGGAGATGAGGAGGATGAAGAGGAGAGTGATGGATGAGAGGCCATGGGTGGAGGTGACTCTGTGATCAGAAGGAAGTGGCAAGAGAGGAAAGAAGGATACTGGAGACTTGATCTCTGATGAAAGTTGAACGAAGAAGGAGACAAGAGATTCGAGTTCTGATGAAGAAAGTGATGAAGATTTGGAGATGAAAGGTGTTGTATGTTCAAGAGGATTTTATCCTACAATGACTGGCAGAGAAGAAATAGGAGATATAGACCGAGGCGTATCAGGCCTGGAGGAAGAGACGACTTTGGGAGAGGTAAGGGAGCTAGAGGAACAGCTCGAGACGCTGAAGATACAGAAGAGACAAGGAGAAAACCTGCGGAGAACATTTTTAATCTCAAGAATTGGAGGAGAAGAAGAATACATTGAGGCAAAGATGCTGAAGAAAAGTAAGAAGATGATGGAAGACGATATTTCGAGGACAGAACTTGAAATATAAGCTTTTGAAGAATCCTGATATGTCAACAACAAAGAACAGGACGAAGAAACTCTGAGAAGTCAATCATACAACTGGTGGAGAAGAGAAGCTTGTGTGATGAAGAATCAGGGTGAACCAAATCAACAATCACTGTTACAGCTTCAACGGAACAATATCAAAGGCAATTGTACCAGCCAAGGGGGACCAGATGTTCCATATCGACCGCCAGTTTCTGGACAGACACAGAATTGGAGAGGGAGAAGAACAAAGAAGAAGGAGGAATATTTCAGCTACACTTTCAGCAACTTTCAGAAGACTGGTATAATTATGGACAGATTGGGTACTTTACCTGTTCATGCAACAAGTTAGGAGGAAGAACAGAGAACCTTTTTAAGGAAGATACAGGGGCAATTCAAGATCACCTGTTAGTGTCTAGAATATCCGGAAGGGGGGTATCAGCTGAGAGCATCGATTAGAGAAGAAGAGAAAATAGCCAACAATTGAAGTAAAAACAACTGACCATTAGAAGTGATAGTGAATAGGGGAAAACTTATCTGGGTTTAGGCCTAAAGAGGTTAAACATATCACTAATTGATAACGAATTAGGATAGGGATTTGAGGTAGTAAAACAGTTAATCAAAATAGACATACTAATATTAGAAGATACTGTTATTGCAGTGTTGGGAAGAGAATTGAATTGTACAATAAGATGTACACTAGACTGTCTAAGACAATCTGTCTGAAAACTTAATAGGGGTGACTGTTATTTTGGGTTATATTCTTACACTAAGAGATTTGAGGTTAGGCTAAAAGGTGTTTAGTCGGTTTTGCCAAGTCTGTGTAAAGGAGTCAGAAGCAGGTGGGAAATTTCCCAATCACATATTCTAAAAATTTGGTGGTAAGAGATTTTGTCAATAAATCAGGGGAAAAGGTTTTAAATGTTATGAGAGAAAAGATTAGATTAAAATAAGTTAGGAGAACTAGGGGTGAAGGAACTCTGAGACAGTAAGCTAAGTTTCAAAGTTAGTAGTAAGACAGAGAGAGAACAGTGAGGAAGGACATTTTAAAGTTTAGTGGGAAGATATGGTAGGAGTTTAAATAGATTAGGAGCAGATGCATTGAGAAAGTATGTGTTGCTGAATGATTTGAGGGTGATTGAGTATCTATATTTACAGTTTCCAGCAGGGAGATCAAGGTCATTATAGGTGTACTTTGTGTAATCAAAAGTTTGAAAGTCAGGGATTTAGAGATAGGACTGAGATTTGGGGAAAAAGTGACACTAGTGGTGATGGATGGAAGTACAAGGAAAGAGTTCAAAGTTTTAGGGGAAAACTGGGGGAAAACTAGGAGTAAATAAGGACATTAACACTTCAGTCTATTATAACAACAGTGAGAAGCAAGTTAACTCTTTCAACATTGATAGGTATTAAAGTCATCAATATATTGCATTTGATTATAAGGGAACCAATACAGCACCAATTTTAGGGGGAAAACACTTATTAGGGTTTAGGATGGGGACGTTTCTCTCATATGGAGAGATAATTATGGAGAATAAGTGTTGTTATCAGGACCAGGAGTAAAAGGAGGTATAGTTTAGAAGAGGGTTAGGAGTGACTGTTCACTTATTTTGCGTAAGGTTACAGATAAAGATCAGGGAGAATATGTGTACTTATCTAGTGAAAGCATAGAAATTTGTTCCGGTTAAGAATTATGGGTTAAAGGGCTATGTAATTTGTAAGGTGACGCTTATAATGGAAGATTTGAAGTCTGTAAAACTTTCCACAGTCACAGAGGGAGTTAAGGATAAGTTTATTACAGTAGTCACTCCAACAGGGAATAATCGAATAGGATGTTGGTAGTTTCCCACTAGAGGGAATTAAGGGTTTTAATTCATCAACTAAATCAACAACGTTAATGGTACCTTTGGGAAGGGATTAATGATACGATGGTAATAGCAAATGTAGGAAGGATGACAACAACTTTTCTGAAATTAAAGGAGGCAGCAAGAGAGACTCAGGGGTTTAGGTTACTACGAATAGGGTTAAAAAGTAGAGCAGATAGTAGTAGAGAGCAATATAGGTTAATCTGAAATGGAGAAGAGAGATTCATCATGGAAGCTGCAGGATGGGGTCTTTTGATTTTGATGACAGAGGGGGGGGGCATCTGATCAGTGCTGCTCGTTCCTCTGTTGTGAAAATTAGAGATAGATTAACTCATTCGGTAAGAGTCAGTGAGGAATCTTGAGGGTTGATGTCTGTTGGGGATGCCAGCCCAAGACGTGTTAGACGGTCGCGCGGCCTCTGGCAGGTGTGGGTCAGGGTTATGCTTTGTCATGACTGTGGTATCGGCAACAGTCATTGACAGATAAAATAATGTAGTTGTCAGAACAGTAGGGTTTAAGTGTTCTTGGGTAAATGAATTATCCTATGGGAATTGTTAGATGGAAAGTAAGGTCAGGTAACAATGGAAACCTGAAGTATTCAGGTGAAACATTGAGGGCTAAAAGTTATTGTTGTTATAATAAAACATATGAGGTAAGGGGGTATGTTTATGGGAATATTATATTGGGATGTTATATGATAACTTTGGATAAGCATTAACATAAGGTTAGAGATGACAAATATAATGTAATTTTTATATATCAGGTAGTAAGAAAAGCAGGACTTTGATGGTTAAATGATTAGCTTTTGACTGACAATGTGACTATGGGGAATCTTAGAGATATTTAGGGGGTTTGGGGTGATAAAGCATCTATATTCTTACATTAGGGATGGACAGGATTTGGTTACATGTCAACATTGAAGCTTCCATATGAGGCTTTTACCATTAAAAGAGAGTTAGCACCGAACACAGCTAAATCTAGGGTTAAAAGGGTGACATGGCTACATGTCATAGTCTTCAAGCCTACCATTGGAGAATGAGTCTAAGGGGAGAAGGGGGACCTCTTCCATGATATGGTGTAACATTTGGGAGATCTGATAGGATTTGGTTGCAAGATCAGTTAGGCCAGTAGGGGCAGTGATGGGTCAGATTTTAGTTTCAGCTTTGATAACACTGTGTAAGATGTTTGTACTGACTTTTGAGAAAGTTATGAGATTGAGATAGGTTGGAGAAGTGGTGCCTGGAGACAACACTCAGATGCCGGTGTTGACTGTTCCTGATCTGGATAAAGATTGACAAGTGGAACTGATGGATAAATATCCTTTTTGATTATTTGATCATTTTATTTTTATTGTTTCAAGGAAAACATTTTTTTTAGTATGATTTTAGTATGATTTATGAATCAAGGGGGGATAGGTTAATGTGATTCATGCATCATTTATGTATCATTTTTTAAATTCTTAGGTGAAATGGAGGTTTAATTTGAAAGTGGTTGTTTTGCAAAGGATACTGTTTGGTCGTTTATTTTCTTGTCATTCCAGAAGCATTTGGGAGAACATGTGGAGATTGGAATACTCAAACAAAGACAATATGAAGGAGAATATGACTGGAGGAGATGAAACAAGGAGGGTGTGGCTGATTCCATCATCAACAAGTCCATTGGAAGAGGACACTACAGGGAGATGAAGTGTAGTGGACTACATTCCAGTGTCTGCAATGAAATATAGACATATTTGATGTGTAATACATAATTGTGTCATATTCTTAGGTATTGATTTTAGTAGAATGATGTTTGATGTTATTGAATGCAGATGAGGATCTTAGATGCTTTTGTTTATTTCGTGAATGTTTAGGGACAGAGAAGGTCTAGGAAGGGAGAGATTCATTGTACGATTCGATGGGTTGACCAGCCGTACAATGGATATTTATGGATAGGATTTTGTTTACATGTGTATTTAATTACATCATAGTTTCAAATGCATTTACATGGTTAATGAGGTTATCTGGAGTACCGACGGTGGTTGCCTGGGGCAGAGGGACCGTGAGAGAATTTTACTGTCTTGATTGATATGGATGGATGGCTGCTGGACAGTTTTTCGCTCTTACACTCCATAGAGATTTCTTCATATGTCATAGTAATGTATTCACACTTCATAAACAGGTATTTCATAGAAAGGTATTTACACTCTAGAGGAGAAGGTGTTTGGTTTAATGTTAAAGATACTCAAGGAGATAAATGGTTAATAGTCATAATCTTATTCTGTTTGTTTTCGAGACGTTTATTTCGTCTCGAAAGGGGGGAATGTCGTATCTGAAGATTATGCCTTTGTTAAATGTTTTTCATGACGAAATGGAATGTTGGTTATGTTAGTATCACAAGACAATGGTTAGTATAATGTAACATATAATAGACAGGAAGTGTATTGTAAACTGGCCAGAAGAGGGAGCCCATCTTGTTGCATTGGTTATAAATAGGGGTGAACGAAGAAGATAGGACAGAGCAGACATTAGAATTGGAGGACACTGCTCTCCGGACCTCGCGAGTCTGTAATCTATGCTGTAACCTCGTGGTATGAATAAAAACTTCTAACACGATGCAGCATAACTGACTCTTTGTTGATGGCAATAATTGCCACCATTCATCATATACTACAGCCCCAAAAGGGGGGGGGGGGCATTTGAAGCACGACTTTAGCCTGATTGGACATTTAGTGGCACTGTGGCAGATCAGACGTCTAGATTACAACACTGATAACTACTGTTGCCGTGATATAATTGATTAGAAAAAAAATCCCTTCCTTTTCCCGTTTGGCAGTGCGTCGCCCATATCGCCCTATTGAACACACCGCCCCTGCTCAGTACATTTATTAGCTAGCTAGCGATTAGCATTAGCGGCTAACACGACTTAGCCACAACTTGCTAAGAAAAGACAAACTAGCTGTTTGCAGATGTAAGAAACACAAACGAATAGTGTAATTATAGAACGCTTGTGGATTCATATTAAGAAGCAAAGTGGAAACAGCATCATAGTCATCAACATTGTTGCATGTGCTGCATTGACCATGCAGACTGAACGCGAGTGTCTCCTGGTCGAGGAACAACAAAATTCGCTCCTTGGGTGACGGGGCGGGTTTAGGTCTGTGTGGAAAGCGGCGTCGAGAGAGATGGGGCGGAGAGATGACTCAAGTACTGGGGTAAACTATTAAAATGGACGTTACACACAGTTTATCATATTCAGTGGCGTAAAGTACTTAAGTAAATATACTTGAAAGTACTACTTAAGTAGTTTTTTTTTGGGTATCTGTACTTTACTTTACTATTTATATTTTTGACAACTTTTACTTTTACTTCACTACATTCCTAAAGAAAATGATGTACTTTTTACTCCATACATTTCCCTGACACCCAAAAGTACTCGTTACATTTTGAATGCTTAGCAGGACAGGAAAATATTCTAATTCACACACTTATCAAGAGAACATCCCTGGTCATCCCTACTGCCTCTGATCTGGAGGACTCACTAAACACATGCTTCGTTTGTAAATGATGTCTGAGTGTTGTAGTGTGCCCCTGGCTACCCGTAAATAAAAAATAAAAAATGGTGCTGTCTGGTTTGCTTAATTTAAGGAATTTGAAATGATTTATACTTTTACTTGACTTTTGATACTTAAGTATATTTGAGCAATTACATTTACTTTTGATACTTAAGTATATTTAAAACCAAATACTTTTAGACTTTTACTCAAGTAGTATTTTACTGGGTGACTTTCAC
This sequence comes from Coregonus clupeaformis, assembly GCF_020615455.1. Taxonomy (NCBI): domain Eukaryota; kingdom Metazoa; phylum Chordata; class Actinopteri; order Salmoniformes; family Salmonidae; genus Coregonus; species Coregonus clupeaformis. The sequence continues at coordinate 107,195 of NW_025534841.1, forward strand.
TTTTACTTGAGTCATTTTCTATTAAGGTATCTTTACTTTTTGGGTACTTTTTCCACCACTCATCACATTTAACAAACCAAACATTCAAATACCGTTATAGAAGGTAAAGTAAAAACCCAAACCGGTCCGTGCATCAATTCCGGTATATAGTAAAATACGGTATATGCCGCCCAGTCCGAGCCCCTACAGACGTATTCAGTCCAAAAGGTGCCAAGTCTAATGGTCACTTTATGGACACTGTAGTCTAATGGTCACTTTATGGACACTGTAGTCTAATGGTCACTTTATGGACACTGTAGTCTAATGGTCACTTTATGGACACTGTAGTCTAATGGTCACTTTATGGACACTGTAGTCTAATGGTGACTTTATGGACACTGTAGTCTAATGGTGACTTTATGGACACTGTAGTCTAATGGTGACTTTATGGACACTGTAGTCTAATGGTGACTTTATGGACACTGTAGTCTAATGGTGACTTTATGGACACTGTAGTCTAATGGTCACTTTATGGACACTGTAGTCTCGTTTTTATCCGACGCCTAGATATTGAGCTAGTTCTGGGCAAAAAATTGTCCAACAACCCTAATGCTAACGACCCTGTTAAAATTCCGATGTGTGGTTCTCGGTAATGGACGGACGGCTTATGAAGAGAGGCGGGGAGTGTGTTGTTTATCTCCAATCAAGTTGATTTGCGAATTTTCATTGAGATTGGTGTCATATTGGGTTAGATATGATGGTAAAGAGATTTGAATTTAACACTGATATACCAATATACCTATAGTAGACTATCGTCTATAATGTTTTGATTTATGAACGCTAACAAATACACAGACGACCTTGTTCTTTAGTGGAATGATTTTTATTGATTTGTGATTATTAAAGTTTAAAACAAAGCAGCTGCAGCGATCATTTCAACAGACGGTAAAGATTCTATTTTGGAAAGACTGCACAGCAGAACACCCAGAGGAACAAAATGAGAGTAGAGTTCTAGAGAACACCAGTTAGAGTTCTAAATTCTAGGAGAATCCTAGCCTCCAGCCAGTAGTGTGCAGGATCCACACATGACATCTGCCATGGATTGAATACCCCTGGTGTACCCCTAATGCATCCATAGTATTACTATCTTTCTTTTATCTGGTGAAAATGTGTTTCTGAGCCCTAATCAAACTGAGACCAGGATTCAATCCCAGCGCTTTGTCAGCTATGCGCCATTTAAAGGTAATTTCCAGTTGAGCCGACAAATGCTACATTTATCATGATGTCAGGTCGTGTTGTAGGTGTGGTGTAGGAATCAAACGCAGGAAGCAGACTGAATTCCAGAAAGCTGTATTCCTGCCTAAACACAGGCAACAGGACGAAATAAGCCTGACAGCAAAATACGCACGAAGGCGAAAAGACAATGCGCACAAACAGGTGCGTCAGGAAGAAATAAGTGCACACACAAGTGCAACGAACGCTCCAGCAAACAGTGGAGAAAATAACGCTCAACCGAGCAATACACAGACTGACGGTAACAATCACACACAACACAAGACAAACACAACGAGAAACTTATAGGACACTAATTACTACAAAACAGAAACAGGTGTAGAAACAAACAGACAAAAGCAAACGAACATGAAACATCAATCGGTGGCAGCTAGAATTCCGGAGACGACGAACGCCGAAGCCTGCCCGAACAAGGGAGAGAGGCAGCCTCGGCCGAAACCGTGACACATGAATGCAGTCTTATTGTCATATTATATTCAGAAACCTATTGAATATAGCAGGGTTAGGGTAAGGACTGAATATTCAATGATAGATTGATAGATACTTAACAAAAATGTTTCATGAGCTGAAAAAAAAGATCCCAGAAATGTTCCATACGCACAAAAAGCTTATTTCTCTCAAATGTTTTGCACAAATTGGTTTACATCCCTGTTAGTGAGCATTTTATCCTTCGTCAAGATAGTCCATCCACCTGACAGGTGTGGCATATCAAGAAGCTGATTAAACAGCATGATCATTACACAGGTGCACCTTGTGCTGGGGACAATAAAAGGCCACTCTAAAATGTGCAGTTTTGTCACACAACGCAATGCCACCTGTGCCCAGTCACTTTTTGAAAATGTTGCATGTTGCGTTTCTATTTTTGGTCAGTATAGATTGATAGTGTGACAGGTAGGTAGTGATAGATAGATAGATAGATAGATAGATAGATAGATAGATAGATAGATAGATAGATAGATAGATAGATAGATAGATAGATATACTCATATGTTAGATAGATAGACTCATATGATAGATAGATAGATAGATAGATAGATAGATAGATAGATAGATAGATAGATAGATAGATAGATAGATAGATAGATAGATAGATAGATAGATAGATAGATAGATAGATAGATAGATGGTAGGGTAAGGTACTCCTGCATTTGGTCATGTGTTTGGACTCTTCAGAGAGGTGGTGGTGGTGTTGCTAGGGGTGTTGCTACGGGGCTCCAGCCTCAGTTTGATTGGTCGTTTAGGCATCAGCAGAAACTGGCTGTCCATCTCAAACGGAATCTATAGAGAAAAACAGAACAGAACAGAACATAACCCTGGTTGTCCATCTCCAACAGGATCTATAGAGAATAACAGAACAGAACAGAACATAACCCTGGTTGTCCATCTCCAACAGGATCTATAGAGAATAACAGAACAGAACAGAACATAACCCTGGTTGTCCATCTCCAACAGGATCTATAGAGAATAACAGAACAGAACATAACCCTGGTTGTCCATCTCCAACAGGATCTATAGAGAATAACAGAACAGAACAGAACCCTGGTTGTCCATCTCCAACAGGATCTATAGAGAATAACAGAACAGAACATAACCCTGGTTGTCCATCTCCAACAGGATCTATAGAGAATAACAGAACAGAACAGAACCCTGGTTGTCCATCTCAAACAGGATCTATAGAGAATAACAGAACAGAACATAACCCTGGTTGTCCATCTCCAACATCCATATGCTCAGTTGTGTGTGTGTGCATGTGTGTGTATGTGATTAGATTAACCATTAGATACTAACCTAACCACTGATCTAGGACCAGATTCCCCTGACCCAGTACTAACCTGAACCATTACACACTAACCTAACCACTGATCTAGGACCAGATTCCCCTGACCCAGTACTAACCTGAACCATTACACACTAACCTAACCACTGATCTAGGACCAGATTCCCCTGACCCAGTACTAACCTGAACCATTAGATACTAACCTAACCACTGATCTAGGACCAGATTCCCCTGACCCAGTCCTAACCTGAACCATTACACACTAACATAACCACTGATCTAGGACCAGATTCCCCTGACCCAGTACTAACCTGAACCATTACACACTAACATAACCACTGATCTAAGACCAGATTCCCCTGACCCAGTACTAACCTGAACCATTACACACTAACCTAACCACTGATCTAAGAATAGTCCTAACCTGAACCATTAGACAGTAACCTAACCACAGATCTAGAGCGCCCCCCAGTGTCTTTATGTGTGAAGTGTCAACATAGAGTTGAATAGAGGACTAGGGAGAATCTCAATTGCATTTACTTGATTCCTCGCATTCTTTCTCATCCAATGGGTTTTGAGGAGGAGGCGGGGATAGAGAACCGCGAGGAATCAAGGAAAGACAATTGAGATTCTTCCTTATTCTTCTATATTTGCAACGATGGCAAAACAGGTGGTGACCATGTTAAAATAGGTGGTGACCATGTTAAAACAGGTGGTGACCATGTTAAAACAGGTTGTGACCATGCTAAAACAGGTGGTGACCATAATAAAACTGGTGGTGAACATGTTAAAACAGGTCCATGTTAAAACAGGTGGTGACCATGCTAAAACAGGTGGTGACCATTTTAAAACAGGTGGTGACCATGCTGAAACAGGTCCATGTTAAAATAGGTGGTGACCATGTTAAAACAGGTCCATGCTAAAACAGGTGGTGACCATTTTAAAGCAGGTGTTGACCATGTTAAAACAGGTTCACGTTAAAACAGGCGGTGACCATGTTAAAAGAGGTCCATGTTAAAACAGGTGGTGACCATTTTAAAACAGGTCCATGTTAAAATAGGTGGTGACCATGTTAAAACAGGTCCATGCTAAAACAGGTGGTGACATTTTAAAACATGTGGTGACCATGCTGAAACAGGTCCATGTTAAAACAGGTGGTGACCATGTTAAAACAGGTGGTGACCATGCTAAAACAGGTGGTGACCATTTTAAAACAGGTGGTGACCATGCTGAAACAGGTCCATGTTAAAATAGGTGGTGACCATGTTAAAACAGGTGGTGACCATTTTAAAACAGGTCCATGTTAAAACAGGTGGTGACCATGCTAAAACAGGTCCATGTTAAAACAGGCGGTGACCATGTTAAAACAGGTCCATGTTAAAACAGGTGGTGACCATTTTAAAACAGGTCCATGTTAAAACAGGTGGTGACCATGTTAAAAAGAGGTCCATGTTAAAACAGGTGGTGACCATGTTAAAACAGGTGGTGACCATGTTAAAACAGGTCCATGTTAAAACAGTTCCATGTTAAAACAGGTGCTGACCATGTTAAAACAGGTCCATGTTAAAACAGGTGGTGACCATGTTAAAACAGGTGGTGACCATTTTAAAACAGGTGGTGACCATGTTAAAACAGGTCCATGTTAAAACAGGTTCACGTTAAAACAGGTGGTGACCATGTTAAAAGAGGTCCATGTTAAAACAGGTGGTGACCATGTTAAAACAGGTGGTGACCATTTTAAAACAGGTGGTGACCTTGTTAAAACAGGTACATGTTAAAACAGACGGTGACCATTTTAAAACAGGTCCATGTTAAAACAGGTGGTGACCATGTTAAAACAGGTGGTGACCATGTTAAAACAGGTCCATGTTAAAATAGGTGGTGACCATTTTAAAGCAGGTGTTGACCATGTTAAAACAGGTCCATGTTAAAATAGGTGGTGACCATGTTAAAACAGGTCCATGCTAAAACAGGTGGTAGCCATTTTAAAACAGGTCCATGTTAAAACAGGCGGTGACCATGTTAAAACAGGTACATGTTAAAACAGACGGTGACCATTTTAAAACAGGTCCATGTTAAAACAGGTGGTGACCATGTTAAAACAGGTGGTGACCATGCTAAAACAGGTCCATGTTAAAATAGGTGGTGACCATTTTAAAACAGGTCCATGTTAAAACAGGTGGTGACCATGTTAAAACAGGTCCATGTTAAAACAGGTGGTGACCATGTTAAAACAGGTGGTGACCATGTTAAAACAGGTCCTTGTTAAAACAGGTGGTGACCATTTTAAAACATGTGGTGACCATGTTAAAACAGGTCCATGTTAAAACAGGTGGTGACCATGTTAAAACAGGTGGTGACCATGTTAAAACAGATGGTGATCATGTTAAAACAGGTCTATGTTAAAACAGGTGGTGACCATGCTAAAACAGGTCCATGTTAAAACAGGTGGTGACCATGTTAAAACAGGTCCATGTTAAAACAGGTGGTGACCATGATAAAACAGGTCCATGTTAAAATAGGTGGTGACCATTTTAAAACAGGTCCATCTTAAAACAGGTGGGTGACCATGTTAAAACAGGTGGTGGCCATGCTAAAACAGGTCCATGTTAAAATAGGTGGTGACCATTTTAAAACTGGTCCATGTTAAAACAGGTCCATGTTAAAACAGGTTTCAGAGTTGAATACAGGACAAGGGAGAATCTCAATTGCATTTCCTTGATTCCTCGTATTCCTTCTCATCCAATGGGTTTTGAGGAGGAGGTGAGGATAGAGAACATGAGGAATCAAGGAAAGACAATTGAGATTCTTCTATATTTGCAACGATGGCATAGACCATGTTAAAACAGGTGGTGACCATACTAAAACAGGTGGTGACCATGTTAAAACAGGTGGTGACCATGTTAAAACAGGTTGTGACCATGCTAAAACAGGTGGTGACCATGCTAAAACTGGTGGTGAACATGTTAAAACAGGTCCATGTTAAAACAGGTGGTGACCATGTTAAAACAGGTGGTGACCATTTTAAAACAGGTCCATGTTAAAATAGGGTGGTGACCATGTTAAAACAGGTCCATGCTAAAACAGGTGGTGACCATTTTAAAGCAGGTGTTGACCATGTTAAAACAGGTTCCCGCGTTAAACAGGTGGTAGACCATGTTAAAAACAGGTCCATGTTAAAACAGGTGGTGACCATTTTAAAACAGGGTCCATGTTAAAATAGGTGGTGACCATGTTGTAAAACAGGTACATGCTGAAACAGGTGGTGACATTTTAAAACATGTGGGTGACCATGCTGGGAAACAGGTCCATGTTAAAACAGGTGGTGACCATGTTAAAACAGGTGGTGACCATGCTAAAACAGGTGGTGACCATGTTAACAGGTGGTGACCATGCTAAAACAGGTGAAGTTAAACAGGTGGTGACCATGGAAAAGTCATGTTAAAACAGGGGTGACATGAAAACAGGGGAGGTGACCATGCTGAAACAGGTCCTTTGTTAAAATAGGTGGTACCATGTAATGTTAAAACATGTGGTGACCATGTTAAAACAGGTCCATGTTAAAACAGGTGGTGACCATGTTAAAACAGGTGGTAACCATGTTAAAACAGGTGGTGATCATGTTAAAACAGGTCTATGTTAAAACAGGTGGTGACCATGCTAAAACAGGTCCATGTTAAAACAGGTGGACCATGTTAAAACAGGTCCATGTTAAAACAGGTGGTGACCATGATAAAACAGGTCCATGTTAAAATAGGTGGTGACCATTTTAAAACAGGTCCATGTTAAAACAGGTGGTGACCATGTTAAAACAGGTGGTGGCCATGCTAAAACAGGTCCATGTTAAAATAGGTGGTGACCATTTTAAAACTGGTCCATGTTAAACAGGTGGTGACCATGTTAAAACAGGTCCATGTTAAAACAGGTTTCAGAGTTGAATACAGGACAAGGAGAATCTCAATTGCTATTTCCTTGATTCCTCGTATTCCTTCCTCATCCAATGGGTTTGAGGAGGAGGTGAGGATAGAGAACATGAGGAATCAAGGAAAGACAATTGAGATTCTTCTATATTTCTGCAACGATGGCATAGACCATGTTAAAACAGGTGGTGACCATACTAAAACAGGTGGTGACCATGTTAAAACAGGTGGTGACCATGTTAAAACAGGTTGTGACCATGCTAAAACAGGTGGTGACCATGCTAAAACTGGTGGTGAACATGTTAAAACAGGTCCATGTTAAAACAGGTGGTGACCATGTTAAAACAGGTGGTGACCATTTTAAAACAGGTCCATGTTAAAATAGGTGGTGACCATGTTAAAACAGGTCCATGCTAAAACAGGTGGTGACCATTTTAAAGCAGGTGTTGACCATGTTAAAACAGGTTCACGTTAAAACAGGCGGTGACCATGTTAAAACAGGTCCATGTTAAAACAGGTGGTGACCATTTTAAAACAGGTCCATGTTAAAATAGGTGGTGACCATGTTAAAACAGGTCCATGCTAAAACAGGTGGTGACATTTTAAAACATGTGGTGACCATGCTGAAACAGGTCCATGTTAAAACAGGTGGTGACCATGTTAAAACAGGTGGTGACCATGCTAAAACAGGTGGTGACCATGTTAACAGGTGGTGACCATGCTAAAACAGGTGGTGACCATGTTAACAGGTGGTGACCATGCTAAAACAGGTTGTGACCATGCTAAAACAGGTGGTGACCATGCTAAAACTGGTGGTGAACATGTTAAAACAGGTCCATGTTAAAACAGGTGGTGACCATGCTAAAACAGGTGGTGACATTTTAAAACAGGTGGTGACCATGCTGAAACAGGTCCATGTTAAAATAGGTGGTCACCATGTTAAAACAGGTCCATGCTAAAACAGGTGGTGACCATGTTAAAACAGGTGGTGACCATGTTAAAACAGGTGGTAACCATTTTAAAACAGGTGGTAACCATGCCAAAACAGGTCCATGTTAAAACAGGTGGTGACCATGTTAAAACATGTGGTGGCCATGCTAAAACAGGTGGTGACTGTTTTAAAACAGGTGGTGAACATGTTAAAACAGGTCCATGCTAAAATAGGTGGTGACCATGTTAAAACAGGTGGTGACCATGTTAAAACAGGTGGTGACCATGCTAAAACAGGTGGTGACCATATTAAAACAGGTGGTAAACATGTTAAAACAGGTGGTGACCATGCTAAAACAGGTGGTGCGTCTGCTCAGGTGAGCGTCTCACCTCGAGTCTCGTCGCAGACGGAGAATGTGAAACTCTGGAGGATCTCGACCATGGCCAGTTTGATCATGATCAGGCGAAACGCATCCCGATACAGTTCCTGGGCCCCGCCCGAACGGCATGTACGTGTACGGGTCAATAGACTCCTTGTTCTCCTTACTGAACCTGGACAGGGAGAGGGCAGACACATTACACATTGGATTGGAGTTGATTTGGGGTTGTGGTTCAGACACATTACACATTGTATTGGAGTTGATTTGTGGTTGTGGTTCTGTCCCATTACACATTGTATTGTAGTTGAGTTGTGGTTGTGGTTCAGTCACATTACACATTGTATTGTAGTTGATTTGTGGTTGTGGTTCAGACACATTACACATTGTATTGGAGTTGATTTGTGGTTGTGGTTCAGACACATTACACATTGTATTGGAGTTGATTTGGGGTTGTGGTTCAGTCACATTACACATTGTATTGTAGTTGATTTGTGGTTGTGGTTCTGTCCCATTACATTGTAGTTGATTTGTGGTTGTGGTTCAGTCACATGACACATTGTATTGTAGTTGATTTGTGGTTGTGGTTCTGTCACATTACATTGTAGTTGATTTGTGGTTGTGGTTCAGTCATATTGTATTGTAGTTGATTTGTGGTTGTGGTTCTGTCACATTACATTGTAGTTGATTTGTGGTTGTGTATCAGTCATATTACATTGTAGTTGATTTGTGGTTGTGGTTCAGTCACATGACACATTGTATTGTAGTTGATTTGTGGTTGTGGTTCTGTCACATTACATAGTAGTCGATTTGTGGTTGTGGTTCAGTCATATTGTATTGTAGTTGATTTGTGGTTGTGGTTCTGTCACATTACATTGTAGTTGATTTGTGGTTGTGGTTCAGTCACATTACACATTGTATTGTAGTTGATTTGTGGTTGTGGTTCAGACACATTACACATTGTATTGGAGTTGATTTGGGGTTGTGGTTCAGTCACATTACACATTGTATTGTAGTTGATTTGTGGTTGTGGTTCTGTCCCATTACATTGTAGTTGATTTGTGGTTGTGGTTCAGTCACATGACACATTGTATTGTAGTTGATTTGTGGTTGTGGTTCTGTCACATTACATTGTAGTTGATTTGTGGTTGTGGTTCAGTCATATTGTATTGTAGTTGATTTGTGGTTGTGGTTCTGTCACATTACATTGTAGTTGATTTGTGGTTGTGTATCAGTCATATTACATTGTAGTTGATTTGTGGTTGTGGTTCAGTCACATGACACATTGTATTGTAGTTGATTTGTGGTTGTGGTTCTGTCACATTACATAGTAGTCGATTTGTGGTTGTGGTTCAGTCATATTGTATTGTAGTTGATTTGTGGTTGTGGTTCTGTCACATTACATTGTAGTTGATTTGTGGTTGTGGTTCAGTCACATTACATTGTAGTTGATTTGTGGTTGTGGTTCAGTCATATTGTATTGTAGTTGATTTGTGGTTGTGGTTCTGTCACATTACATTGTAGTTGATTTGTGGTTGTGTATCAGTCATATTACATTGTAGTTGATTTGTGGTTGTGGTTCAGTCACATGACACATTGTATTGTAGTTGATTTGTGGTTGTGGTTCTGTCACATTACATAGTAGTCAATTTGTGGTTGTGGTTCAGTCATATTGTATTGTAGTTGATTTGTGGTTGTGGTTCTGTCACATTACACATTGTATTGTAGATGATTTGTGGTTGTGGTTCAGTCACATTACACATTGTATTGTAGTTGATTTGTGGTTGTGGTTCAGTCGCATTACACATTGTATTGTAGTTGATTTGTGGTTGTGGTTCAGTCACATTACACATTGTATTGTAGTTGATTTGTGGTTCAGACACATTACACATTGTATTGTAGTTGATTTGTGGTTGTGGTTCAGTCACATTACACATTGTATTGTAGTTGATTTGTGGTTGTGGTTCAGTCACATTACACATTGTATTGTAGTTGATTTGTGGTTGTGGTTCAGTCACATTACACATTGTATTGTAGTTGATTTGTGGTTGTGGTTCAGTCACATCACACATTGTATTGTAGTTGATTTGTGGTTGTGGTTCAGTCACATTACACATTGTATTGTAGTTGATTTGTGGTTGTGGTTCAGTCACATTACACATTGTATTGTAGTTGATTTGTGGTTGTGGTTCAGACACAACACATTGCACTACAGTATAATGATGCACTGTAGTTGTGGTTTCATTGCAGCAGTGTGTTTATCCTTGTGTTGTGGTAAAGTAGTGCTTGTGTTGTGGCTGTGCTGTGGTTGTATTGTGGTTGTACTGTGGTTGTATTGCGGTTGTACTGTGGTTGTATTGTGGTTGTGCCGTGGTTACGGTGCGGTCCAGTACCTCTCTGGTTTGAACTCCTCAGGGTCGGACCAGATCTCTGGGTCGCGGTGGAGGATCCATGTGGGAACCATGACAACGCAGTCTTTGGGGATGACGATGCCGTTGATCTCCACCGTCTTCTGGGCGACCCTCTCCAGTCGGGGGGAGACTGGGTACAGTCTCAGAGACTCGTTCAACACACTGTCCAGATAGTCCATCTGCATCAGAGCTTCGTACTGTATAGGAGCCTGAACCGGGTTTAGAAACACGTCAGTACCTCACCACATCTGGCACCGGGGTTACCTTGTTGGGGAACACAGTATCTAACTCCTCCTGCAGTTTGGTCATGGTGTGGGGGTTACCTTGTTGGGGAACACAGTATCTAACTCCTCCTGCAGTTTGGTCATGGTGTGGGGGTTACCTTGTTGGGGAACACAGTATCTATTTCCTCCTGCAGTTTGGTCATGGTGTGGGGGTTACCTTGTTGGGGAACACAGTATCTATTTCCTCCTGCAGTTTGGTCATGACATGTGGGTTGGTAGCCAGGTTATATGCCAGGAAACTCATCGTACTGCTGCTGGTCTCGTAGCCGGCAAAGATAAAGATCATGGCCTGAGACAAGATCTCATGATCGGTCAGTCCTGTGTGGGGGGGGTTTGTAACAGTAGTTAACAGGTGTGTGTTTGTAACAGTAGTTAACAGGTGTGTGTTTGTAACAGTAGTTAACAGGTGTGTGTTTGTAACAGTAGTTAACAGGTGTGTGTTTGTAACAGTAGTTAACAGGTGTGTGTTTGTAACAGTAGTTAACAGGTGTGTGTTTGTAACAGTAGTTAACAGGTGTGTGTTTGTAACAGTAGTTAACAGGTGTGTTTGGCAGGTACCTTGAGTCTGTTCCTCTCCTGGCTTTGTGTCGCTGCCTTTCTGAGAGTCGATCATCAGCTGTAAGAAATCCACCCGATTCTGGAAGCAGAAATAAATGATGTAAAATCCATCCAATCACAAACAACACAAACATATTCTACTGGATCTGGTCCAATCACAACCAACACAACCAGATTCTACTGGCTCTGGTCCAATCACAACCAACACAACCAGATTCTACTGGATCTGGTCCAATCACAACCAACACAACCAGATTCTACTGGATCTGGTCCAATCACAACCAACACAACCAGATTCTACTGGCTCTGGTCCAATCACAACCAACACAAACTGTCACGACTTCCTCCGAGGCTGCCTCCCCTCCTTGTTCGGGCAGGCTTTGACGTCGTCGTCACCGGAGTACTAGCTGCCACAGATCGATGTTTCTGTGTTCCACTAGTCTTGTCTTCATTATTCCCACCTGTTATCCATGATGCTTATTTGTTTCCCTATAATGACCTCTGTTTTCCCTCCTGGGTTTGTGCGTGATTGTCCATTATTTTACGTTGTTTTGGTGAGCTGTTGTACTGCTCTTCCCTTCGTGGAGGGTTTGTTATGGTTTACTTTTGTTTTAGTGAATCCATTTCTCAGTTCTGTGTCCTGCGCCTGATTCCTTTTCACCACTTCACCCAGACGTTGACAGAATCACACACATCTATGGAGTCAGCAGGCACGTCCGATCCCAGCGCCTCGGTGGAGGAACGCATCCAGCAGCAACCTCGACCGTGCTGTAGACTCTAGGTCTGGCTGTGGATCGAGTGGTGAACACCGTGGATCGATGGCAGAGAGGTGGCTTTCCCTACACTTCCTCCTCCTCCGATTTCTTCCCCATCAAAGACCATCAAACCCTAGATCCAGTGGAATTCGGCTCTCGCTCCCGATGGCACAGCTGCCGGGTGTAAGGGTTTCCTGCTCCAGGTGGAGCTCTACCTGGCAAGCATCCACCCGGCTCCCTCGGGGATACGAGAGCGTGTCCGTCTCATCTCCTGTCTGTAGGGCAGAGCGCTGGAATGGGCCAATGCGGAGTGGGGTGGAATAGATGCTGAGTCTGTACGTTACGAGGATTTTACCCGCCGTTTCCGGGCAGTATTCGATCATCCGCCGGAGGGGAGAGCGGCAGGGGAGCTGTATGTTTCACCTCAGACAGGGAAGGAGGAGCGCACAGGACTTCGCCCTGGATTTCAAGGCACTGGCAGCCAGCGCGGGATGGAATAAGAGGGCCCTGATTGACCACTACCGATGCAGTCTACGGGAGGATGCTCGTAGGGAGCTGGCCTGCAGGGACACGAATCTAAACCTGGACCAGCTGATAGATTTATAGATCCGGCTGGATAACCTGTTGGCCACCCGCGGACATCCGGATCAGGGTCCGTCCAGTCCATCCCCCAGCAATTCCGACTCCACTCCTATGGAGCTTGGAGGTGCTGATGTGGAGAGACTCGGCAAGGGGGTGGTCTCCTGCACCAACTGTGGCCGCAGAGGACACACTGCGGGCATGTGCAGGAAAGGACCCTCATGGAATCGAGGCAGCAGGCAGGGTCCTGGTGGGAGGACGCGGAGCAGAAGGCGACTCAATTACCACCCCATCGACGAGGGGATTGTGCGATGGCTCTCCGGGAGGGCGCTGCACTTCCCAGGAGTCACGTGTATCCTCTGTCACAGGAGGAGACGGTGGCTATGGAGACATATGTCACCGAATCTCTGGGACAGGGATACATTCGGCCCTCCACTTCCCCTGCTTCCTCAAGTTTCTTTTTTGTGAAGAAGAAGGATGGAGGTTTACACCCGTGCATTGACTATCGAGGTCTAAATCAGACAACGTAAAATACAGCTATCCTCTACCTCTCATAGCTAGTTTGACAGAGTCAATGCACGGGCGCACTTCTTCACAAAATTGGACCTCAGGATCGCGTACAATCTGGTCCGTATCCGGGAGGGGGACGAGTGAAAGACGGCATTTAGTACCACCTCTGGTCACTATGAGTACCTCGTCATGCCGTACGGGTTGATGAATGCTCCCTCAGTCTTTCAATCCTTTGTCGATGAGATTTTCAGGGATCTGCACGGACAGGGTATGGTGGTGTATAGATTATATTCTCATCTACTCCGCTACACGCATGTGTCCCTGGTGCGCAAGGTGCTTGGTAGACTGTTGGAGCATGACCTGTACGTTAAGGCTGAGAAATGTTTGTTCTTCAAACAGTCCGTCTCTTTCTTAGGATACCGCCTGTCAGAGTCAGGGGTCGAGATGGAGTGTTACCGCATTTCAGCCGTGCGTAATTGGCCGACTCCTACCACGGTAAAGGAGGTGCAGCGATTTTTGGGGTTTGCCAGCTACTACCGGAGATTTATCCGGGGCTTTGGCCAGGTAGCAGCTCCCATAACCTCTTTACTGAAGGGCGGACCGGTGCGCCTGCAGTGGTCAGCTGAGGCGGAAGGGCTTTTGGTCAGCTGAAGGCACTGTTCACCTTGGCTCCCGTGCTGGCTCATCCGGATCCTTCCTTGCAATTCACAGTCGAGGTGGACGCGTCCGAGGCTGGGATAGGAGCTGTACTGTCTCATCGCTCGGGTACGCCTCCCAAACTCCGCCCCTGTGCTTTATTTTTGAAGACGCTCAGCCCGGCGGAGCAAAACTATGATGTGGTGGACCGGGAGCTGTTAGCTGTTGTGAAAGCTCTTAAGGTGTGGAGACATTGGCTTGAGGGGGCAAAACACCCTTTTCTCATTTTGACTGACCACCGCAATCTGGAGTACTTACGGGCAGCGAGGAGACTGAACCCTCGTCAGGCAAGGTGGGCCATGTTTTTTACGCGTTTTGTGTTCACCCTATCGTACAGACCAGGTTTCCAGAATGCTAAGGCAGACACTCTGTCCCGGCTGTATGACTCAGTGGAGCGGACGAGGGAGCCCACTCCCATACTTCCGGCATCTTGTCTGGTGGCACCTGTGGTATGGGAGGTTGACGCAGACATCGAGCGGGCGTTACACACGGAGCCCACTCCCCCCCAGTGTCCAGTGGGTCGTGTGTACGTTCCGTCTGAGGTTCGCGATTGTTTGATCTATTGGGCTCACACGTCACCCTCTTCTGGCCATCCTGGCATCGGTCGGACAGTGTGCTGTCTTAGTGGGAAGTACTGGTGGCCTACCTTAGCTCAGGAGGTGAGGGTTTATGTTTCTTCCTGTTCGGTGTGCGCCCAGTGCAAGGCACCTAGACACCTGCCCAGAGGGAAATTACAACCTCTCCCCGTTCCATAACGGCTGTGGTCACACCTATCGGTGGACTTTGATACGGATCTTCCTCCGTCACAAGGTAACACCACGATCCTGGTTGTTGTGGATCGGTTTTCTAAGACCTGTTGTCTCATTCCTTTGCCCGGTTTCCTACTGCCCTACAGACCGCGGAGGCCCCTGTTTACAACGTCTTCCGGCACTACGGGGTACCTGAGGATATAGTGTCTGATCGGGGTCCCCAGTTTACAGCAAGGGTCTGGAAGGCGTTCATGGACCATCTGGGGGGTAGCAACCATCTCACGGACCATCTCAGGGGTTTCACCCTGAGAGTAATGGGCAGGTGGAGAGAGCAAACGTTGACAAACATAGGTTTCCTAAACATAATATATACTGAACAAAGATATAAATGCAACATGTAAAGTGTTGTCCCCATGTTTCATGAGCTGAAATAAAAGATCCCAGAAATGTTCCATATTCACAAAAAGCTGATTTCTCAAAAGTTTTGTACACAATATTGTTTACATCCTTGTTAGTGAGCATTTCTCCTTTGCCAATATAATCCATCCACATGACAGGTGTGGCATATCAAGAAGCTGATTAAACAGCATGATCATTACACAGGTGCACCTTGTGCTGTGGACAATAAAAGGCCACTCTAAAATGTGCAGTTTTGTCACACAATACCACAGATGTCTTACGTTTTGAGGGAGCGTGCAATTGGCATGCAGGAATTGTCACGATCGTTGATGAAAGGGACGGACCAAGGCACAGCGTGATATGCTTACATGTTTATTTTAATGAATAAACAACCGACAAAACAATAAACAAACGAAACGTGAAGTCCAAGGTAGAACACAAAACATACCTACACGGAACAAGATCCCACAACACACTAGTGCCAATAGGCTGCCTAAGTATGTGTCCAATCAGAGACAACGAGCGACAGCTGCCTCTGATTGTGAACCACACCAGCCAACATAGAAATACAAATCCTAGAATATACAACATAGACAATCACCACATAGAAAATACACACCCTGACTCAACAAATAAGAGTCCCCAGAGTCAGGCGTGACAGCACCCCCCCAAAGGTGCGGACTCCGACCGCACAACATAAACATAACAGGGTAGGGGCTGGGTGGGCATTCCGCCTCGGAGGCGGATCCGGCTCAGGGCGTGACGACCTCTCACTCTTCGCCTCCTGTTGCGCCCCTGGTCTGGTCTAGACCTCGGCGCGTTGCTTCCCCCTCCCTTCCTCCCACTATACTCCAAGCCCTGTCTGGACCCTGGTGTGGGAGACCCCGAACCTGGCGAGGGGCTGACGTCTGGGTCTGGACTGGAGCCGCTGACCGGAGCTGGACCAGGCACCGGTGGAGCGGACTGCTCTGGCTCCGGAGTGGAGCCGCTGACCGGAGCTGGACTGGACCCCGGTGAAGTGGATTGCTCTGGCTCCGGAGTGGAATAGCGGACCGGAGCTGAACAGGGCACCGGTGGAGCGGACTGCTCTGGCTCCGGAGTAGAGCAGCTGACCGGTGCCGAACCAGGCACCGGTGGAACAGGCACGGCCCGTGCCGGACTGGACACACTCATCACTGGCTTGGTGCGAGGAGCAGGAACAGGCCGGACCGGGCTGGCAACGCGCACCACTGGCTTGATGCGAGGGGCAGGAACAGGCCGGGCCGGGCTGGCGACGCGCACCACTGGCTTGGTGCGAGGGTCAGGAACGGGCGGGCCGGCTGGCGACGCGCACCACTGGCTTGGTGCGAGGGACAAGAACGGGCCGGACCGTGCTGGCGACGCGCACCACTGGCTTGGTGCGAGGGGCAGGAACAGGCCGGACCGGGCTGGCGACGCGCACCACTGGCTTGGTGCGAGAGGCAGGAACAGGCCGGGCCGGGCTGGCGATGTGCACCACTGGCTTGGTGCGAGGGGCAGGAACAGGCCGGGCCGGGCTGGCGACGCGCATCACTGGCTTGGTGCGAGGAGCAGGAACAGGACGGGCCGGACTGGTGACGCGCACCACTGGCTTGGGGCGAGGAGCAGGAACGGGTCGGGCCGTACTGGGAACACGCACCACTGGCTTAGTGCGGGGAGCAGGAACAGGCCGGACCGGACTGGCGACACGCACCACTTCCTTATGCCTAACCAGCTCCTCTCGCCGTGCCTCTACACTTTCCTTCTCCCTTTTAGCCTCCTGTAGCGCCTCACTCTGACCGAATAACTCCTGCTCCCTCTGAACCAATAGCCCCCGTAACATGGTGGCCTCCTCTCCTAACCTGCACACCCGCCCTTTAACGGCCTCCTGCTGCCTCATCGTCCACACCGTGTGCCCCCCCCCAAACATTTTCTTGGGGTTGCCTCTCGGGTCTCCGTTGTCGGCACTGTTGGCGCCGTTTCCCTCTCTATACCGGGCCTCCACTGTCTCCTCCCAAGGACGGCGATCCATCGCAGCCTGAATCTCCTCCCAAGTCCAGGATCCCTTACCGTCCAGGATCTCCTCCCAGGTCCAGGCTGTCTGCTCCTGGACACGCTGCTTGGTCCTCGTTTGGTGGGATCTTCTGTCACGATCGTTGATGAAAGGGACGGACCAAGGCGCAGCGGATATGCGTACATGTTTATTTTAATGAATAAACAACCGACAAAACAATAAACAAACGAAACGTGAAGTCCAAGGTAGAACACAAAACATACCTACACGGAACAAGATCCCACAACACACTAGTGCCAATAGGCTGCCTAAGTATGGTCCCCAATCAAAGACAACGAGCGACAGCTGCCTCTGATTGGGGAACCACACCGGCCAACATAGAAATACAAATCCTAGAATATACAACATAGACAATCACCACATAGAAAATACACACCCTGACTCAACAAATAAGAGTCCCCAGAGTCAGGGCGTGACAGGAATGTCCACCAGAGCTGTTGCCAGAGAATTGAATGTTAATTTCTCTACCATAAACCGCCTCCAACGTTGTTTTAGAGACATTGACAATGCGTCCACTGGCCTTACAACCGCAGACCACGTGTAACCACACCAGCCCAGGATCTCCACCTGCGGGATCGTCTGAGGCCAGCCACCCGGACAGCTGATGAAACTGAGGAGTATTTATTTCTGTAATAAAGCCCTTTTGTGGGAAAAAACTCGTTCTCATTGGCTGGGCCTGGCTCCCCAGTGGGTGGGCCTATGCCCTCCCAGGCCAACCCATAGCTGCACCCCTGCCCAGTCATGTGAAATCCATAGATTAGGGCCTAATCTATTTATTTCAATTGACTGATTTCCTTATATGAACTGTAACTCAGTAAAATCGTTGACATTTTTGCATGTTGTGTTTATATTTTTGTTCAATATATAAATTCAGAATATTTCAATACAAATATAAAACATTTACAGTTGTGTTCCCAGTGCTGCGTCCAGATTTGATCTTAGACAGCGAAGCGTAAAAAGAAGTCCGTCACCGGAGTCGGGAAGAAAGAAAACTTCATCTTCTCCAAGATAGGACCCATGAAGGGGAACAACGCTGGAGAAGGAGGGGAGAAGAGAAGATAAACCTTTCATAAAAAGGTATATCACTTTATATGATTACAAAGTACAACTTTGCTTCCGTGTGTGTGTGTGTGTGTGTGTGTGTGGTCTCACCGATTAGGATGATCAGTGGGTGTAACACGTCAAACTTGAGCATCTTCTTGACGTTGGAGACGAAGGGGTCTGAAGGGTTGTTCAGAGAGTCAATGTCCACACTGAAGGCTGTGCTGGTGACCACGTCCATACTGTAGGGCCCAAAGAACCTGCAACACAAACACAATTACACAACGACTGACCACAACTACTGACCACATCCACACAACTACTGACCACAACTACTGACCACAACCACACAACTACTGACCACAACTACTGACCACAACCACACAACTACTGACCACAACTACTGACCACCACTACTGACCACACAACTACTGACCACAACTACTGACCACAACCACACAACTACTGACCACAACTACTGACCACACAACTACTGACCACAACTACTGACCACAACCACACAACTACTGACCACAACTACTGACCACAACTACTGACCACAACTACTGACCACAACCACACAACTACTGACCACAACTACTGACCACAACCATACAGGTATAGCCCAAAAAAAAACATCAAAGCGTCTGTTAAGTGTCATATTATATACAGTGCCTTCAGAAAGTAGTCACACCTTTTGACTTTTCCATATTTTCTTGTTTTACAGCCTGACTTTAAAATGGATAACATTTAGATTTTGTGTCACTGGCCTTCCACACAAAGTGAAGTGTGTCAAAGTGTAATTATGTTTTTAAAACATTTACAAATTAATTAAAAAATGAAAAGCTGAAATATCTTGAGTCAATAAGTGTTCAACCCCCTTTGTTATGGAAAGCCTAAATAAGGTCAGGAGTACAAATGTTCTTACCAAGTCACATAATAAGTTGCATGGACTCTGTGTGCTATAATAGTGTTTAACAGGATGTTTGAATGACTACCTCATCTCTGTACCCCACACATACAATTATCTGTAAGGTCCCTCAGTCGAGCAGTGAATTTCAAACAAAGATTCAACCACAAAGACCAGGAGGTTTTCCAATGCCTCGCAAAGAAGGGCACCTATTGGTAGATGGGTAAAAAAAAAAAAAACAGACATTGAATATCCCTTTGAGCATGGTGAAGTTATTAATTACACTTTGGATGGTGTATCAATACACCCAGTCACTACAAAGATACAGGCGTCCTTCCTAACTCAGTTGCTGGAGAGGAAGGAAACCGCTCAGGGATTTCACCATGAAGCCAATGGTGACTTTAAAACAGTTACAGTTTAATGGCTGTGATAGGAGAAAACTGGGGATGGATCAACAACATTGTAGTTACTCCACAATACTAACCTAAATGACAGAGTGAAAGAAGGAAGCCTGTACAGAATAAAAAATATTCCAAAACATGCATCCTGTTTACAACAAGTTACTAAAGTAATACTGCAAAAAAGTGGCAAATAAATTAACTTTATGTCCTGAATACAAAGTGTTACGTTTGGGGCAAATCCAACGCAACACATCACTGAGTACCACTCTTCATATTTTCAAGCATGGTGGTGGCTGCATCATGTTATGGGTATGCTTGTCATCGGCAAGGATTAGAGAGTTTTTAGGATAAAAATAAACAGAATAGAGCTAAGCACAGGCAAAATCCTAGACAAAAACCTGGTTCAGTCTGCTTTCAACCAGACAGATTCACCTTTCAGCAGGACAATAACCTAAAACACAAGGCCAAATATACACCGGAGTTGCTTACTTAGACAACATTGAATGTTCCTGAGTGGCCTAGTTACAGTTTTGACTTAAATTCAGCTTGAATATATCTATGGCAAGACTTGAAAAATGGCTGTCTAGCAATGATCAACAACCAACTTGACAGAGCTTAAAGAATGTTTTATGAAGATTTTTCAGTGGACTATAGTGTGGATCTTTTCAGACTCAGTAAACTGTTTCTTCTCTCTTTAAGCTCCTCTCTTCCTCTCTAATCAACTCTAAGCCTTATCAGTGACTGAAACCAGACTGTTGTCCTTTGCCTCTCTCTTTAGGCATAGTCCTGGAACGGAGCCAGGGGTTGAACAGAGTTCAGACTAAACATGGTTGATCACAACATGACGGGGGGCGTTTGGACTGGGTGGTACAGAGGGAGGAGGCTGGTATATGTTTGAGAAATTGATTATGGACCTGCCATGTTTAAGTATCGATTGATAGGTTTGGAGGTCAGAACGGAGCCAGGAAAGGGCTCCGTTATTTTTTACATGACAGGGCTGTTATTTTTACATGACAGGGCTGTTATTTTTTACATGACAGGGCTGTTATTTTTACATGACAGGGCTGTTATTTTTACATGACAGGGCTGTTATTTTTGCATGACAGGGCTGTTATTTTTACATGACAGGGCTGTTATTTTTACATGACAGGGCTGTTATTTTTACATGACAGGGCTGTTATTTTTAAATGACAGGGCTGTTATTTTACATGACAGGGCTGTTATTTTTGCATGACAGGGCTGTTATTTTTACATGACAGGGCTGTTATTTTTAAATGACAGGGCTGTTATTTTTGCATGACAGGGCTGTTATTTTTTTCATTACAGGGCTGTTATTTTTTACATGACAGGGCTGTTATTTTTACATGACAGGGCTGTTATTTTTGCATGACAGGGCGTTATTTTTACATGACAGGGCTGTTATTTTTGCATGACAGGGCTGTTATTTTTACATGACAGGGCTGTTATTTTTTACATGACAGGGCTGTTATTTTTACATGACAGGGCTGTTATTTTTACATGACAGGGCTGTTATTTTTACATGACAGGGCTGTTATTTTTACATGACAGGGCTGTTATTTTTGCATGACAGGGCTGTTATTTTTACATGACAGGGCTGTTATTTTTACATGACAGGGCTGTTATTTTGCATGGCAGGGCTGTTATTTTTACATGACAGGGGTGATATTTTTACATGACAGGGCTGTTATTTTTACATGACAGGGCTGTTATTTTTACATGACAGGGCTGTTATTTTTACATGACAGGGCTGTTATTTTTACATGACAGGGCTGTTATTTTTACATGACAGGGCTGTTATTTTTTACATGACAGGGCTGTTATTTTTTACATGACAGGGCTGTTATTTTTACATGACAGGGCTGTTATTTTTACATGACAGGGCTGTTATTTTTACATGACAGGGCTGTTATTTTTGCATGACAGGGCTGTTATTTTTACATGACAGGGCTGTTATTTTTACATGACAGGGCTGTTATTTTTACATGACAGGGCTGTTATTTTTACATGACAGGGCTGTTATTTTTACATGACAGGGCTGTTATTTTTACATGACAGGGCTGTTATTTTTGCATGACAGGGCTGTTATTTTTTGCATGACAGGGCTGTTATTTTTACATGACAGGGCTGTTATTTTTAAATGACAGGGCTGTTATTTTTTACATGACAGGGCTGTTATTTTTACATGACAGGGCTGTTATTTTTGCATGACAGGGCTGTTATTTTTACATGACAGGGCTGTTATTTTTACATGACAGGGCTGTTATTTTTACATGACAGGGCTGTTATTTTTGCATGACAGGGCTGTTATTTTTACATGACAGGGCTGTTATTTTTACATGACAGGGCTGTTATTTTTACATGACAGGGCTGTTATTTTTACATGACAGGGCTGTTATTTTTACATGACAGGGCTGTTATTTTTGCATGACAGGGCTGTTATTTTTGCATGACAGGGCTGTTATTTTTACATGACAGGGCTGTTATTTTTAAATGACAGGGCTGTTATTTTTGCATGACAGGGCTGTTATTTTTTCATTACAGGGCTGTTATTTTTGCATGACAGGGCTGTTATTTTTACATGACAGGGCTGTTATTTTTACATGACAGGACTGTTATTTTTGCATGACAGAGCTGTTATTTTTACATGACAGTGCTGTTATTTTTACATGACAGGGCTGTTATTTTTACATGACAGGAGTGTTATTTTTGCATGACAGGGCTGTTATTTTTACATGACAGGGCTGTTATTTTTACATGACAGGGCTGTTAATTTTACATGACAAGGCTGTTATTTTTACATGACAGGGCTGTTATTTTTTACATGACAGGGCTGTTATTTTGCATGACAGGGCTGTTATTTTTGCATGACAGGGCTGTTATTTTTACATGATAGGGCTGTTATTTTTGCATGGCAGGGCTGTTATTTTTACATGACAGGGGTGTTATTTTTACATGACAGGGCTGTTATTTTTACATGACAGGGCTGTTATTTTTACATGACAGGGCTGTTATTTTTTACATGACAGGGCTGTTATTTTTACATGACAGGGCTGTTATTTTTTACATGACAGGGCTGTTATTTTTTACATGACAGGGCTGTTATTTTTTACATGACAGTGCTGTTATTTTTGCATGACAGGGCTGT
>NW_025534841.1:135000-145889 GCF_020615455.1 Coregonus clupeaformis
TTTCCCTGTTAGTCTCCACCGGTTAACTACGATGCATGTGGCATATAACATTTGATTTGATGTAATACAATTTCATTTGAAGTCCTTACACCACTATGAGTGTGATGAGGAGGGCCAGGAGTGTCCAGGTCTCAGCAGAGAAGTAGGGCAGAAAACTCATCTTTCCTCCGGTTCGGCTCCCTGCTGCTTCTTCTAAAAACAAAGGTCCCGTTTTCTCTCAGGCTCAGTTCGAGTTCACTTGTCCAATGGTCTGACAGGTTTTTTTGTTGTTTTTTTCTGTCCGGTTCTAGTGCGGTTCGACTACCGACATTTGCTCTTCTCTGTATTCTGTTTGGGACAGTACACCTTGCGCGTGATTGTTTTATCCCGTCGGGAAAGTGTGAAGCTAGCCACAATAAGGATGAGCCACAATGGAATTTGCGCTTTGCCTTCAGAATAAGAGTCCCATATTGAAACTGATGCAAACGGATACAAATAATGGAATAATAACATATTTGGTCTAGGTAAAGCTGAACAAGGTTGGAATGTTGTTATATTAATTAAACAAAATACAATAAGTAGTTAATTTGACACTCCAAAAATAATAGTTGAAGTCGCACTGTGGCTGTATTAGACTTCAGAATTGCATTGGGGCAAACTTCTATTGCACTGTACAGTGTTACCTCTGGATCTTGGGTCCATGAAACGTGAAGAATTTACACTAATATTAGCGCCCGTAGCTTCTTGCAGGACATTAACTGTGAGAAATCACCTGATTGAGATGATTTTGTCAACATCTATGTGCGCTAATATCATATGCAGGCAGGTAGATTAGTGGTTAAGAGCGTTGTGCCAGTAACTGAAAGGTCGCTGGTTCTAATCCCCGAGCCGAAACACATTAGCTAGATCGCTAACACTAAATATAACATGCACTCACAATGGCCGATGCACGCTCATATTTTAAAGCCATATTAAATATCTCGGTTGTTAAATAGTTGCTATTGAGCTCAATATTAAGAGATGACAAAATAAAATATATACCCACAGAAATCTGAGAACAACAGCAGCTGCTTCCAAAGCTACGTATTCCCACAATTAGATGTAGAAATATTATCCAATCAGAAGGCTTTTCTTCTCCCTCCCAGAGAGCACATCGGTGAGAGGGAGAGCGTGGCTCACAGGTCCCAGTGAAACAGGCCCATGGGCTGGGAAATGCACCAGGGGGATTGAACGAGTGAAAAACTTCGGAAAAAAGGGTAGCGAATCGTAATGCTGCCAGTGTGTTGTTTATTTGATGTAAAGTGTTGCGTGATGCAACGTTGTTAATGTTGAGCTGTTATGAACTATACTGTGCTGCACTCTAACAGTCATGGTTTCTGACATGGGTTCTCACACAGAATGACACACAGCGGGGTGAGAAAGTATCGACATGTAGAAAATAAACTATTCAAATACTGAGCTATGGTGTATGCTCCAAACGGATACAGTCTTTTTAATCTTTCTCACCCCACTGTATAATCTCATCTGATCTAATCTATTAGGATTCTGTTCCTTGTAACCTGTGTTCACTTTCTGAAGTGTTTTGAGTAAGTATTTCTAGTAGAACAGCAGAGCAGTTGTAAAGGTGTCAAGATAATTTCTATCTCTAATTCAACCTAAGCTTGAATCATTACCAGAAGTTGTAAGGCTCTGGTTTTTAATCATAAATGATTCAAGGTCCACAGCCAGCAAGGATTATCTGTATTTTTATTCATGGAGAGCTCTAGCGTCCAAAACCCATACACTCCTGTTTTATACCTCTTGACACACAAAGGCACTTTGCTCCGTGTGACACTCTGGCTCCATGGACTTTGATATTTGAGCCAGGGTTGTTCATTGTCTTTGGTTTGGGTGTATTTCATTTGGTGGTGTTGGGGATGGGTGAGTTTCATTTTGTTTGTGTCTAGTGGTGATTGGTCTATGACTCCCAATCGGAGGTAACGAGTGTCAGCTGTCGGCTCGTTATCTCTGATTGGGAGCCATATATATTCTGTGTGTTTTTCTCCTTTGTTTTGTGGGTTATTGTTCCAGTGTTCCATGTTTCTGTCAGTGTTACAGAGGACTTCACTATCGTCATTTGTTGTTTTTTCGTGGTTGCTTTATTAAATAAAGTCATCATGTTCACCCACGCGCTGCGTGTTGGTCCGCTCTCAGACGATCGTGACAGAATAACCCACCAAAAAAAGGACCAAGCAGCGCGGCCAGGAGCAAAGGGTCTGGACATGGGAGGAACTGTTGGACGGTAAAGGGTCCTGGACGTGGGAAGAAATCCTGGACGGCATGCGATCGCCGTCCATGGAGCGAAACAGAGGAGAGGCAGACGGAGAGAGGAGCAACGGGCGTCGGGCAGAGCCAACGTCGGAAGGACGAGAGGCAACCCCAAGAAATTTTTGGGGGGCACATGGCTTGGGCGGCTGGGCAGCAGGAGGCTGCCACAGGGAGACGTGGAGAGAAGGCTATCGGATTACGGGAGCCATTGGCGAGTAGAGGAAGGGAAGTTGTTGCGGCACGGCGTGGAGAGACTGATGTGTGTTATCAGTCCGGTCGGCCCGTTCCTGATCCCCAGTTAAAGCCAGTGGTGTGTGTTCCCAGTACGGAACGGCCTGTTCTACTCCACGCATCAAGCCCACGGTGTGGCGCCAGCCCAGCCCGGCCTGTTCCTGCTCCACGCACAGAACCTACGGTGTGCGTCGCCAGCCCAGCCCGGCCTGTTCCTGCTCCACGCACCAAGGATCCACGGTGTGCGGCGAACAGCCCTGCCCGGCCTGTTCCTGCTCCACGCACCAAGGATCACGGTGTGCGTCGACAGCCCTGCCCGGCCTGTTCCTGCTCCACGCACCAAGCCCACGGTGTGCGTCGCCAGCCCAGCCCGGCCTGTTCCTGCTCCACGCACCAAGGATACGGTGTGCGTCGACAGCCTGCCGGCCTGTTCCTGCTCCACGCACCAAGGATACGGTGTGCGCGACAGCCCAGCCCGGCCTGTTCCTGCTCCACGCACCAAGGATACGGTGTGCGTCGACAGCCCTGCCCGGCCTGTTCCTGCCCCACGCACAGAACCTACGGGGTGCCGCCAGCCCAGTCCGGCCTGTTCCTTCTCCCCGCACTAGCCCTGAGATGCGTGTCCTCAGCCCGGTACCTCCAGTTCCGGCACTACGCGCCAGGCCTAGTGCGCCTCAGACGGCCAGAGTCTGCCGTCTGCCCAACGGCGCTTGAACCCCCGTCTGCCCTATGGCGTCTGAACTGCCCGTCTGCTCAACGGGCGCCTGGAACTGCCCGTCTGCCCAACGGCACCTGGACTGCCCGTCTGCCCAACGGCGCCTGAACTGCCCGTCTGCCCAACGGCGCTGGAACGCCCGTCTGACTAACGGCGCTAAAGCCGCCGTCTGTACTGAACCTGCAAAGCGCCGTCGCCATGAGCCTTCAGAGCCGTCCGCCAGACCGGAGCGCCAGGGAGCCGTCCGCCAGACAGGAGCCGCTAGAGCCTTCCGCCAGACAGGATCAGCCAGAGCCTTCCGCCAGACAGGATCAGCCAGAGCCTTCCGCCAGACAGGACTCAGCCAGAGCCTTCCGCCAGACAGGATCAGCCAGACCGTCAGCCAGCCATGAGCAGCCAGATCCGTCAGCCAGCCTGAGCAGCCAGGTCCGTCAGCCAGCCCTGAGCAGCCGATCCGTCAGCCAGCCATGAGCAGTCAGATCCGTCAGCCAGCCATGAGCCGCCCAGCCAGGGACTCCGCCAGGGCCGTCCAGCCAGGATCCGCCAGAGCCGCCCAGGCAAGGATCCGCCAGAGCCGTCCAGCCAGGATCCGCCAGAGCCAGCCAGCCAGGATCTCGCCATTTAGTCCGGTGCGCCCTTAGCCCGGTGCTGCCCCCCCTAGCCCGGCGC
The DNA here is from genome assembly GCF_020615455.1 of Coregonus clupeaformis. NCBI lineage: Eukaryota > Metazoa > Chordata > Actinopteri > Salmoniformes > Salmonidae > Coregonus > Coregonus clupeaformis. Next base: position 138,902 of record NW_025534841.1, read on the forward strand.
TGCCCCGCTTAGTCCGGTGCTGCCCCTGAGTCGGTACTGCCCCTTAGTCCGGTACTGCCTTAGTCGGTACTGCCCCGTAGTCGGTGCTGCCTTAGTCGGTGCTGCCCCTTAGCTCCTGGTGCTGCCCCTGTCCCGGTGCTGCCCCTTATCCCGGTGCTGCCCTTATCCCGGTGCTGCCCCTTAGGCCGAGTGCTGCCCTTAGTCCGGTGTTGCCCCTTAGTCCAGGTGGGGTTAGTTGGAGGGTGGTCATTGGGAGGAGGCTACCGAAGCAGGTTGTGACTGTGGTGGGGTGGGGATCACGACCGGGGCCAGAGCCGCCACCGTGGACAGACGCCCACCCAGACCCTCCCCTAGTCCTGATATTGGTGCGCCCGGAGTTCGCACCTTTAGGGGGGTACTGTGACACTCTGGCTCCATGGACTTTGATATTTGAGCCAGGGTTGTTCATTGTCTTTGGTTTGGGTGTATTTCATTTGGTGGTGTTGGGGATGGGTGAGTTTCATTTTGTTTGTGTCTAGTGGTGATTGGTCTACGACTCCCAATCGGAGGTAAGTGTCAGCTGTCGGCTCGTTTATCTCTGATTGGGGTCCATATATTCTGTGTGTTTTCTCCTTTGTTTTGTGGGTTATTGTTCCAGTGTTCCATGTTTCTGTCAGTGTTACAGAGGACTTCACTATCGTCATTTGTTGTTTTTTTCGTGGTTGCTTTATTAAATAAAGTCATCATGTTCACTCCACGCGCTGCGTATTGGTCCGCTTCCTCAGACGATCGTGACACTCCGCTCAGGATAAATGTATTTTACAAGCATGATTAATCTCAGAGATCACGTCAGAACAATAAACATTTCATCCAATTGCGGTCTTTCAGGGTCAAAATCCTCGTCATCCACCAGCCTGGAGGATCGTTTTTTCACATTCCCTGGTCAGAGTCCGGAGTCCATCTCTCATCATTGTTCAGATACTGCATTTACCAACGCCTGACTCACCAATCCTCGGACACAGGGAACAAGACAACAACCACATAATACAAGAATACCCATACAAACGCTTGACCACTCCTAAGATGGTGGCTGCTATGAGTTTTCCATTTTACCAAACATTTCCTCAAACCACCCTGTCCACGGAGTGTAACTAACCTCTGAGTTCTCAGTTCATTCTTCACTAGTGCAGTTAATTCTGCAAGAGCTCTGGTGACTGTCCCATCCATGTGTGGTGTTGTTAGGGATAAATGTGCAACAATGGCTTATCATTCTATAGACACCGGCCCTTTCTGCCCTGATCTAGAACCAACTCTACTAAGTTAATGAGCGACGGGATGGAGTAAACGCGAGATCCCCCTTTACTGCATCTCTAGTCTGGTCAATAAATCGTTGTTGGTTGTAATAGATATAATTTATCCAATCCATATTTTTGTTTATTGTCACCCACCAGAAAAATGTTGTGGTAAAACTCTCCCATATTTGATTCATAGCTTTGTATTCGTCTGGAACACCCTGGGGATGCCGAGTAGCATCAATACAAATTGGGCTTTTTCCTTCCCTGACCTATATTTCTCCTCCTCCTGAATATTCTTCCTGTCACTGGTCTTTGATGACCAATTCTTACAGGTTGGACCAACAATACTGGGGCACAAGTACCCACCCATCCCTCTGGTAATGTCTGCTGAATGCTCCTTTGTTAGTGCATGCCCACCACACATCAGTCAGAGGATGGTAAGGTTCCTAATTTTTCCCCTCCCTTCCTTATCTAAATCAGTCACATTAATTTTTCTCCTTACAGCCATCAAAATCACCCAAGTTACGGGTGCCATTTCTATGTCTGTAACACTGGTATTCGCCAGGAAGTTAAAGTGAATCTAGGTGGGCTGGCCGAGTAAGTCAACTTTGACAGCCCAACCTGTGCAATTGGGCTCTTTTGATTGGACCCCAGGTCTAATACACAGGGAAACATTGCCTTTGGCATTAGGGGCGGGGTCAACATTGTCGGTCACCCAATAGAGCATGCACACAATTGGTGTCCCCAAGGCTCCTAGCGGTGTACTTCATCCACAACCAGAGATTCTCATCAGGGACCCCTCCACTTCCCTTGGTTCCATTCTTGGAGGAGAAAATCTTTCATAGTGGGACGGGTTAGTCGAATTGACTCGTCATTCCTGACTGATTTACTCGGTCTATTGCCATTAATGGATTAATGACAATTACCTGTGCCCTCCCATCTTTTGACTCCATCAAATGTAATCTTAGACAAGTATCCTGTCCGTATAATCGTCCGCGCAAGCCCAGCAAAAGTTATTTTCATGTCCTCTTTTAGTGACCCTTTACTATCGTACTATCATCTCCGTGGGGATGTTGCGTTATACCTTCTTATCCTCCATCTGGACGTCCAGCCCCCCCCACCCCCGTCTCATATCTCCGTCCCCCAGTATCTCTAAATACCTGAGCCCAGGAACAATCGTCGAGGGAGCTCTCCATGAATAAAAATACAGATCATTCTTGTTGGTTGTGGACCTTGAATGAATAATTTATGATTAAAAACCAGAGCCTTACAACCTCTGGTAATGATTCAAGCTTAGGTTGAATTAGAGATAGGAAAATTATCTTAGCGAAAGGTCATGTCTCTACGTGTCCTCTGGTGTAGCATGAGGTCATAGGCACCAGGGAACTCCTCCAGCACACCGCCAGTGCAATCTCCATAGACAAACATTGGCAGTAGAATGGCCCCCTTACTGAAGAGCTCAGTGTCTTTCAAAGTGGAACACTTCGACATAGAATGCCACCTTTCCAACAAAGTCAGTTCGTCAAATTTCTGTCCCCTGCTAGAGAGCTGCCGGTCAACAGGAAGTGCTGTTATTGTGAAGTGAAAACGTCTAGAGCAACCTAACGGGCTCAGCTGCGAAGTGGCAGGCACACAAGCTCACAGAAACGGGACCGCTGAGTCCTGAAGAACTGAACAACGACATGGATAACATACAGCTGGCGGGATATACGTACATCGGCAGGATAGAATGGCTGCCTCCCGGTAAGACAAGGGGTGGCGGTCTTGTATATTTGTAAACAACAGCTGGTGGCTGGTGCATACAATCTAATACTAAGGAAGTCTCGAGGTTTTGCTTTCGACTGAGGTAGAGTATCTCATGATAAATGAGACCACACTATTTACCAAGAGAGTTTTCATCTATATTTTCGTAGCTGTCTATTTACCACCACGGAAACCAATGCTGGCACTAAGATTGCACTCACCACGAGCTGTATAAGGCCATAAGTAAACAGGAAAATGCTCATCCAGAGGCAGCGCTCCTAGTGGCCGGGACTTTAATGTGCAGGGAAACTTTTAAATCCGTTCTACCTAATTTCTACCAGCATGTTAAATGTGCAACCAGAGGAAAAACAACTCTAGACCACCTTTACTCCACACAGAGACGCATACAAAGCTCTCCTCAGCCTCCATTTGGCTAATCTGACCATAACTCTATCCTCCTGATTCCTGCTTATAAGCAAAAACTAAAGCAGGAAGCACCAGTGACTTGGTTAATAATGAAGTGGTCAGATGATGCAGATGCTAAGCTACAGGACTGTTTTTGCTAGCACAGACTGGAATATGTTCCAGGATTCTTCAGATAGCATTGAGGAGTACACATCATCAGTCACTGTTCATCATCAAGTGCATCGATGACGTCGTCCCCACAGTGACAGTACGTAAAGAACCCAACAGAAGCTATGGATTACAGGAAACAACGTTGTTGCCATTTTTTTATTGTTGGTATTTTACCCCCTTTTTCTCTCCAATTTTGTGGTATCCAATTGGTAGTTACAGTCTTTGTCCCATCGCTGCAACTCCCGGTACGGACAAGGGAGAGGCGGAAGGTCGAGTCGTACGTCCTCCCAACTACAACCCAACCTAGCCGGATTGTCTTGACACAGATCCCGCTTAACCCGGAAGCCAGCCGCACCAATGTGCCGGAGGAAACGCGTACACATGGCGACCGAGTGAGCGTGGAGCACTGCGCCCGGCCCACCACAGGAGTCGCTGTGCGCGATGGAACAAGAACATCCCTGCCGGCCAAAACCTCCCCCTACCCTGGGACGGTGCCGTGAAAATTGTTCGCTGCCCCATGGGTCTCCCAGTTACGGCCTGCTGCGAAAGAGAGCCTGGAATCGAACCAGGATCTCTAGTGCACAGCTAGCACTGCGACACATCTGCCACTCTGATCCTCAACACGGGGGCTCCTCAGGGGTGCGTGAGCCTCAGTCCCCTCCTGTACTCCCTGTACACCATGACTGCATGAGGCGTGACTCCAACACCATCATTAAGTTTGTCGACGACACAACAGTGATAGGCCTGATCACTGACAACGATGAGACAGCTTATAGGGAGGAGATCAGAGACCCGGGCTGTGTGGTGCCGGGACAACAACCTCTCCCTCAACGTGATCAAGACAAAGAAGATGATTTTGGACTGCGGGTGAAAAAAAAGAGAGGACTGACTGCATCACTGGTATGGCAACTGCTCGGCCTCAGATTGCAAAGGCACCACAGAGGGGGTGCGTGAGCCTAGTCGACACGGCTGGGGCCAAGCTTCCTGCCATCCAGGACCTCTGTACCAGGCGGTGTCAGAGGAAAGCCCTAAAAATTGTCAAAAGACTCCAGCCACCCTAATCATATGACTGTTCTCTCTGCTGCACGGCAAGCGGCACGGAGCATGCCAAGTCTAGGTCCAAAAGGCTTCTTAACAGCTTCACCCCCAATGCCATAAGACTCCTGAACAGTTAATCGTGGCTAGCCTTGAGACTATTTGCACGTTTCCAAACAGAGTATGCCCTTGTAAGGGAGAGGGTTAGTACTCGGTTCCAGGAACAGACAACAAGTGCTTGACTTATGCAGCATTGGTTACGGGGCCAGATTGAGAAATGTTTTTAATTTGATCTGATCACTTGTTTGGTCGCCGCTATCCCCGACTGTTTGTTTTGTATTGCGAAATGAAGGTGAACTGTTCTTCTGTGTGAAGGAGGTGAACCCGATGACCCAGAGATTTCTGCACTGTGTTTATAAACGCAAGAAATACAAGAGAACTGGAAAGTGTGGAGAGTGGATCCTAAGCTGTATGAAATTAGAAATATGTCTTGATAAATAACATCAATCAACCCAATATATAGTATATTGACTGTTCTCATGTTGATTATGTGTTTGTGTCTTATATGTTTTGTTTTTTGTGAACAGCGCTAATAAAATACAGACTGGAACACTTCGTTCTTTAGTGGGATGATTTTTATTGGTTTGTGATTATTAAAGTTTAAAACAAACAGCTGCAGCAATCAGTTTCAACAGACGGTAAAGTTTCTATTTTGGAAAGACTGCACAGCAGAACACCCAGAGGAACACAATGAGAGTAGAGTTCTAGAGAACACCAGTTAGAGTTGTAAATTCTAGGAGAACTAGCACTCCAGCCAGTAGTGTGCAGGATCCACACATGATATCTGCCATGGATTGAATAGCCCACCTGGTGTCTGACTTTAACAAGACAGTACCCCTAATCATCCATAGTATTACTATCTTTCTTTAATCTGGTGAAAATGTGTTTCTGAGCCCTACTCAAACTGACACCAGGGATTCAATCCCAGCTCTTTGTCAGCTATGCGCCATTTAAAGGTAATTTCAAGTTGAGACATATGTTGTACATTTATCGTGAATGCAGTCTTAGTCATATTATCAATCAGTAGCCTATTGATTCCAGACCTGATATATCTGCTTAGCCTAATAGCAGGGTAAGGTCTGAAATATTCAGAGAGAGAGAGAGAGAGAGAGAGAGAGAGAGAGAGAGAGAGAGAGAGAGAGAAAAAAGAGAGAGAGAGAGAGAGTTATATACTTTTGTGGTGCACTTCACAAAATAGATGGTATCATGAGGAAGAGAGAAAAGTATGTGGATATATTGAAGCAACATCTCTCTCAAGACATCAGCCAGAGTTAAAGCATTATAAATCGGTCTTCCAAATGGACGTGACCCCGTATACTTCCAGTTGTGGTAAGCAAGACAACAAAGTCAAGAGGTGGGTAGCCATCGGCTTGGCCTCTTCATATAGAAAATGTGTGGGCAGAACTGAAAAGCGTGTGTGAGCAGAGGGCCTACAAACCTGGCTCAGTTTACCTGCTCTGTCCAGGAGGAATGGGCCAAAGCCCAACTTATTGTGGGAAGCTTGTGAAAGCTACCTGGGGCGTTTGACCAAGTTAAACAATTTAAAAACAATGCTACCAAATACTAATTGAGTGTATATAAACCACTGGGAGTAATTCAGGAAGAAATAAAAGCTAAATAAATCATTCTCCCAGTGGTGCAGCCCAGTCTAAGGCACTGCATCTCAGTGTGATATTTCTACAGACCCCTGGTTTGAATTCCAGGCTATCTGACAGGATTACAGAGTAGGCGGCGCTGGTCAGCGGCAAATCGGCTTTGGCGGTATGAGCCGTCATTGTAAGTAAGAATTTGTTCTTTTGACTTGCCTAGTTAAATAAAAGGTTAATAAAATAAAATAAAATAAAAAAATAACAATCAATGTTTCATTCTCAAAATAATGCAGGTGATCACTAACTGACCTAAGACAGGGCATTTGTTACTAGGATTAAATGTCAGAATTTTGAAAAACTAGTTTAAATGTGTTGGCTAAGGTGTATGTGACTTCCAACTTAACTGTAGATAGATTATAGATAGATAGAGGATGGATGGATGGATAGATAGATAGATGGGTAAGTAGATATGCTCATATATTTAGATAGATAGATAGATAGACTCATATATAATAGATGGATAGATGGATAGATGGATAGATGGATAGATAGATAGATGGTAGGGTAGGGTTGGGTAGGTACTCCTGCATTTGGTCATGTGTTTGGACTCTTCTTGAAGGGTGGGAGTGGTGTTGCTAGGTGTTGCTCATGTCCAGCCTCAGTTGGGTCAGGTCTTTTGGGCATCAGCAGACCCTGAGTATCCATCTCCAA